>NW_027195308.1:77500-90000 GCF_038502225.1 Cherax quadricarinatus
CCTATTTTTAAAGCTACACAACGTTCTGGCCTCTATAACTGTACTTGGGAGTTTGTTCCACTCATCCACAACTCTATTACCAAACCAGTACTTTCCTATATCCTTCCTGAATCTGAATTTTTCCAACTTAAAACCATTGCTGCGAGTCCTGTCTAGGCTAGATATTTTCAGCACACTATTTACATCCCCTTTATTTATTCCTGTCTTCCATTTATACACCTCAATCATATCCCCCCTAATTCTACGTCTTTCTAGAGAGTGCAGATTCAGGGCCCTTAGTCTATCCTCATAGGGAAGGTTTCTGATACATGGGATCAACTTTGTCATCCTCCTTTGTACATTTTCCAGAGAATTTATATCCATTCTGTAATACGGTGACCAAAACTGTACAGCATAATCTAAATGAGGCCTAACCAAGGATGTATAGAGTTGAAGAACAACCTGAGGACTCCTATTATTTATGCTTCTTGATATGAAGCCAAGGATTCTATTAGCTTTATTGCGAACACTTATGCACTGTTGTCTTGGTTTCAGATTACTGCTAACCAGAACTAAATCTTTTTCGCAATCCGTAATATTAAGATCTACATTATTTAGTTTATATGTGGCATGGTTATTGTCCTGCCCAACATTTAGAACTTTGCATTTGTCTATATTAAACTGCATCTGCCACTTCTCCGACCACTGCATCAGTCTATTCAAATCTTCCTGGAGTGCTCGAATCTCCTCGTCAGAATTAATTCGACGGCCTATTTTGGTGTCATCGGCAAACTTGCCGATGTCGCTCTTTATGCCCTCATCTATGTCGTTTATGTAGATTGTGAACAGCAGGGGGCCCAACACTGACCCCTGTGGAACACCGCTCGTGACGGTTCCCACTCTGATTTCTCCCCATTTATGCAAACTCTCTGCTGCCTATTTGTCAACCATGCCTCATTCCAGGAAAAAAATTCTCCTCCTATTCCATGTGCCTTAATTTTCCTCAATAGTCTCTGATGTGGGACCCTGTCAAAAGCCTTACTGAAGTCCATATACACAATATCATATTCATTACCATGATCTACCTCCTCAAATACCTTAGTGAAAAAAGTTAATAAATTTGTAAGGCAGGAACGCTCCTTTGTAAAACCATGCTGAGATTCGTTGATTAATTTATGCTTTTCAAGGTGGCTACGAACTGCCTCGGCAATTATTGATTCCATAAATTTTCCCACTATGGAGGTTAGGCTTATTGGTCTATAGTTCGAAGCTAAGGACCTGTCACCTGCTTTGAAAATAGGTATCACATTTGCCATTTTCCACTTATCTGGCACCATGCCAGTTTGTAGTGATATGTTGAAAAGATTAGCCAAAGATGTGCTAAGCTCCTCTTTACATTCCTTTAGAACCCTTGCATACAGTTCATCAGGGCCTGGGGATTTGTTAGGTTTTAATTTATCTATTTGCCTAAGGACCATGTCACTTGTGACCCTAATCGTGCACAGTTTATTATCGTCCTGTTCTACATAAATTATCATTACTGGAATATCGCTGGTATCCTCCTGTGTAAAAACTGAGAGGAAGTATGTGTTAAAAATTCTACACATTTCCTTATCACTGTCAGTGAGCTGACCCGAGGAACTTTTGAGTGGGCCTATCTTGTCCCTGACCTTACTTCTGTATACCTGAAAGAATCCTTTTGGGTTAGTCTTCGATTCTCTTGCAACTTTAACCTCATAATCTCTTTTTGCTTTTCTAATTCCCTTTTTTATTTCTCTCTTTAACTGAATATATCGATTTCTTAATTGCCCCTCTCCTCTTTTGATTTGCCTATATATACCTCTCTTTTGACCAATCAGATATTTTAATCTATTGTTCATCCATTTAGGATCATTTTTGTTTGATCTAATTTCCCTATTTGGAACATAATTTAACTGAGCAGCTAGAACTATGCCCTGGAAAGCATCACATCGGCAACCATCACCACCTACCTGGCCCTTAGTCAGGTCATTCCAGTTCAGCCCACCTAAGTAATTTTTCAGTCCTATGAAATCAGCCAAGCGAAAGTCAGAGACGGAGACTTGATTGTCATTATTATGGGAATTCCATGATATATTAAAACTGAGTGATTTGTGATCACTTTCCCCAAGCTCATCATTAACCTCAAGATTATTAATTAGTGTTTCCCTACTGGCAAGAACCAAGTCAAGGAGGTTATTTCCTCTAGTTGGCTCTGTCACAAACTGTTTTAAAAAACAATCCTGGATCGTATCAAGAAAGTCACCTGACTCTAAATTTCCTGTCAAATTGCTCCAGTCATTCTGTCTATAGTTGAAATCTCCCATTAGCACAACATTTTCGTATGTAGATGCCTTACGAATTTCGTCCCATAGAAGTTTACTGCACTCCCTTTCAAGATTTGGGGCCCTGTAAATCACACCCAAAATTAGTTTTTCTCGGCCCTCGAGAAGCTGTAACCAAACAGATTCAGTGGCTGACGCTTCTAATTTTATATCTTGTCTAACACAACAATTTAAATTGTCTCTGACAAACATCGCTACTCCACCACCCTTCCTGTTGCCCCTGTCAGTGTGGAATAATTTATAGCCTTGTATGTGACATTCAGAGGGCATCTCTCTATCTTTCAGATTGAGCCAGGTCTCTGTTATAGCAATAATATCTATGTTTCCTGCTCTTGCAATTAATCTTAGCTCATCTATTTTATTTCTTACACTCCTGCTATTAGTATCGTAAACCTTAAGGGAGCTAGTCCCATGCTGTCCTCTGCTGTCCCCCTTTGTTTGCTGACCTGATCTATTGTCTTTATTTATAACTTCATGCTGAATGCCTTTTATACATTTACTGATTCCAACCCTAGTGTTGCAACCTGCTTGTTTCCCACACACACCCATACCTCTATCTTCTATCAGTTTAAAATCATAGGCATTTCACCAATGGCCTTCTCAATTGAGTTTGCAAGTGCTACCACCCCAGCCCCAGAGAGATGTACCCCATCCCTTGCATACATATCATGTTTGTCATAAAAGTTGTTCCAGTTGTCAATGAATGGGATTGCAAGTTCCTTGCAGTATCTGTCTAGCCAGCAATTTACACCAATTGCCCTAGACAATCATTCATTTCCTACTCCTCTTCTGGGCAAGATGCTACATATGATTGGGACCCCTCCCTTAGACTTAATGAAATCTATAGCTGACCTGTACTTACCTAGCAGATCTTCTCTCCTACCCTTCCCAATATAATTTCAACCAGCACTGAGACAAATAATGGGCTTGTTCCCATTACCTGACATGATATTATCCAGCCTGTTAACTATGTCCCCAACACCAGCTCCAGCGAAGCACACTCTATCTCTCATCTTCTTATTCCTATTACAAAAAGCACAGTCAATATATCTTACCTGAAAGTCACCAACCACAAGAATGCGCTTACCTCTGTTAGCAGGGGCAGTAGTACCCTTACCTTCACTGGCCACTGAAGTACATTCATCCTGAAGAACAGAGAAGCGATTTCCTACCTTCAGATCTTCACTCTTAACTTTCCTTGTTCTGATTCTCCTCCCATTACTGGTTACCACTCGCCACTTGTAGCAGCTGCTGGACTGCACCTCACTGCTGGTAGCCTAGCTACCTCCCCACCTACAGTCTCCTCACAGCGAGAGACAGACTGCACCTCACTGCTAGAAGCTTCATTCCCCACAACTCCAGCCACCTCACACTCTTTCCCAGACCCATTGAGGTGGACCTTCAGCCTCCTAATCTCCTCCTGGAGAAGCAAGACCTCCTCCTTCAACTCTCCAACCTCAATTTTTAAAACACTGCAGAAGCAAGCCATGCTTTGTAACTGTCCACGCTAATCCCCAAAGCAGCTCAGGGTCTGTGACCTCACTTGATGACTGACCACTGAACACTCGAGGAGAGATTTTGGGAACTCAACCTGATGACACTAGAAGATAAGAGGGACAGGAGGGACATGATAACGACGTATAGAATACTGAGAGGTATTGACAGGGTGGACAGGGCTCGAATATTTCAGAGATGGGACACAGCAACAAGGGGCCACAGTTGGAAGTTGAAAACCCAGATGAATCACAGAGATGTTAGGAAGTATTTTTTTAGCCTTAGGGTTGTCAAGAACTGAAATAGTCTGGAAAGTGTAGTAATGGAGGCAAGTTCCATACATAGCTTTAAGAAGAGGTATGATAAAGCTCGTGGAGCAGGAAGAGACAATGACTTAGTGTCGACCAGTGAAGAGGCGGGGTCAGGAGCTATGACTCGACCCCTGCAACCACATATAGGTGAGTGCATATATATATATATATATATATATATATATATATATATATATATATATATATATATATATATATATATATATATATATATATATATAATTTATTTATAAATTTGCACCAAAAGTATCTTAGAAAACTTGCCTAACCTTATTATAACAAGTGCAATTTATTTTACCCTAACCTAACGAAATATATTTTAAATTTGTTTACAATAATTTAATACTAAACAAAAACAGTGAAATATTTTTTTCGTTAGGTTCAGAATGATTTTGGCGAAATTATTGCATAAACAAATTTTCACTTGTCCTATATGGCAAGATGAACGTTGCTATTTAAGCCAAGATCGCAAGTCCTGCCTATTCGGCACGACATATATATATATATGTATATATATATATATATATATATATATATATATATATATATATATATATATATATATATATATATATATATATATATATATATATATATATATATATATATATATATATATGTATATATATACATATATATATATATATATATATATATATATATATATATATATATATATATATATATATATATATATATATATATATATATATATATATATACATATATATATATATATATATACATATATATATATATATATATATATATATATATATATATATATATATATATATATATATATATATATATATATATATATATATATATATATATATATATATATATATATATATATATATATATATATATATATATATATATATAATCATTCTAAAATAAATAACTATCAGTTCTCGGAGGCACGACAACTGATGTGGATGTTTCAGACAACTGTACCGGTTATCAGATACAGTCAGGCATCTCTTCCTGTCTTCAGTTTCTTCGTGTATGTCATTCTCTCGCTCTAACATGCGTCAAATTAGACCATCGAGGCTATTGTGCTTCTCCAAGAGGGAGAGGTATATACTTCCCTGTTTATATACACATAAGAGGGAGAGGTATATACCTCCCTGTTTATATACACACAAGAGAGAGAGGTATATACCTCCATTTTTATATACACACAAGAGAGAGAGGTATATACCTCTCTGTTTATATACACATAAGAGGGAGAGGTATATACCTCCCTGTTTATATACACACAAGAGGGAGAGGTATATACCTCCCTGTTTATATACACACAAGAGAGAGAGAGGTATATACCTTTCTGTTTATATACACACAAGAGAGAGAGGTATATACCTCTCTGTTTATATACACACAAGAGAGAGAGGTATATACCTCCCTGTTTATATACACACAAGAGAGAGAGGTATATACCTCTCTGTTTATATACACATAAGAGGGAGAGGTATATACCTCCATTTTTATATACACACAAGAGAGAGAGGTATATACCTCTCTGTTTATATACACATAAGAGGGAGAGGTATATACCTCCCTGTTTATATACACACAAGAGGGAGAGGTATATACCTCCCTGTTTATATACACACAAGAGAGAGAGAGGTATATACCTTTCTGTTTATATACACACAAGAGAGAGAGGTATATACCTCTCTGTTTATATACACACAAGAGAGAGAGGTATATACCTCCCTGTTTATATACACACAAGAGAGAGAGGTATATACCTCTCTGTTTATATACACATAAGAGGGAGAGGTATATACCTCCCTGTTTATATACACACAAGAGAGAGAGGTATATACCTCTCTGTTTATATACACACAAGAGAGAGAGGTATATACCTCTCTGTTTATATACACACAAGATGGAGAGGTATATACCTCTCTGTTTATATACACACAAGAGAGAGAGGTATATACCTCCCTGTTTATATACACACAAGAGAGAGAGGTATATACCTCTCTGTTTATATACACATAAGAGGGAGAGGTATATACCTCCCTGTTTATATACACACAAGAGAGAGAGGTATATACCTCTCTGTTTATATACACATAAGAGGGAGAGGTATATACCTCCCTGTTTATATACACACAAGAGAGAGAGGTATATACCTCTCTGTTTATATACACATAAGAGGGAGAGGTATATACCTCCCTGTTTATATACACACAAGAGGGAGAGGTATATACCTCCCTGTATATATACACACAAGAGAGAGAGGTATATACCTCTCTGTTTATATACACACAAGAGGGAGAGGTATATTCCTCTCTGTTTATATACACACAAGAGAGAGAGGTATATACCTCTCTGTTTATATACACACAAGAGGGAGAGGTATATACCTCTCTGTTTATATACACACAAGAGAGAGAGGTATATACCTCTCTGTTTATATACACACAAGAGAGAGAGGTATATACCTCTCTGTTTATATACACACAAGAGAGAGAGGTATATACCTCTCTGTTTATATACACACAAGAGAGAGAGGTATATACCTTTCTGTTTATATACACACAAGAGAGGTATATACCTCTCTGTTTATATGCACACAAGAGAGAGAGGTATATACCTCTCTGTTCATATACACACAAGAGGGAGAGGTATATACCTCTCTGTTTATATACACACAAGAGAGAGAGGTATATACCTCTCTGTTTATATACACACAAGAGGGAGAGGTATATACCTCTCTGTTTATATACACACAAGAGAGAGAGGTGTATACCTCCCTGTTTATATACACACAAGAGGGAGAGGTATATACCTCTCTGTTTATATACACACAAGAGAGAGAGGTATATACCTCTCTGTTTATATACACACAAGAGAGAGAGGTATATACCTCTTTGTTTATATACACACAAGAGGGAAAGATATATACCTCTCTGTTTATATACACACAAGAGAGAGAGGTATATACCTCTCTGTTTATATACACACAAGAGGGAGAGGTATATACCTCTCTGTTTATATACACACAAGAGAGAGAGGTATATACCTTTCTGTTTATATACACACAAGAGAGAGAGGTATATACCTCTCTGTTTATATACACACAAGAGAGAGAGGTATATACCTCTCTGTTTATATACACACAAGAGAGAGAGGTATATGCCTCCCTGTTTATATACACACAAGAGGGAGAGGTATATACCTCTCTGATCATATACACACAAGAGAGAAAGGTATATACCTCTCTGTTTATATACACACAAGAGAGAGAGGTATATACCTCTCTGTTTATATACACACAAGAGGGAGAGGTATATATCTCTCTTTTTATATACACACAAGAGAGAAAGGTATATACCTCTCTGTTTACATACACACAAGAGGGAGAGGTATATACCTCTCTGTTTATATACACACAAGGGGGAGAGGTATATACCTCCCTGTTTATATACACACAAGAGAGAGAGGTATATACCTCTCTGTTTATATACACACAAGAGAGAGAGGTATATACCTCTCTGTTTATATACACACAAGAGGGAGAGGTATATACCTCTCTGTTTATATACACACAAGAGGGAGAGGTATATACCTCTCTGTTAATATACACACAAGAGAGAGAGGTATATACCTCTCTATTTATATACACACAAGGAGGAGAGGTATATACCTCCCTGTTTATATACACACAAGAGAGAGAGGTATATACCTCTCTGTTTATATACACACAAGAGGGAGAAGTATATACCTCTCTGTTTATATACACACAAGAGAGAGAGAGGTATATACCTCTCTGTTTATATACACACAAGAGAGAGAGGTATATACCTCTCTGTTTATATACACACAAGAGAGAGAGGTATATACCTCTCTGTTTATATACACACAAGAGAGAGAGGTATATATCTCTCTGTTTATATACACACAAGAGGGAGAGTTATATACCTCTCTGTTTATATACACACAAGAGAGAGAGGTATATACCTCTCTGTTTATATACACACAAGAGAGAGAGGTATATATCTCTCTGTTTATATACACACAAGAGGGAGAGTTATATACCTCTCTGTTTATATACACACAAGAGAGAGAGGTATATACCTCTCTGTTTATATGCACACAAGAGAGAGAGGTATATATCTCTCTGTTTATATACACACAAGAGGGAGAGTTATATACCTCTCTGTTTATATACACACAAGAGAGAGAGGTATATACCTCTCTGTTTATATACACACAAGAGAGAGAGGTATATATCTCTCTGTTTATATACACACAAGAGGGAGAGTTATATACCTCTCTGTTTATATACACACAAGAGAGAGAGGTATATACCTCTCTGTTTATATACACACAAGAGAGAGAGGTATATATCTCTCTGTTTATATACACACAAGAGGGAGAGTTATATACCTCTCTGTTTATATACACACCAGTTATTTAAATCTCAATTTTAGGTATTAAATCATTCTTGACTAGTGGTGCACTAGTGGTGCACTAGTGGTGCACTAGTGGTGCACTAGTGGTGCACTAGTGGTACACTAGTGGTGCACTAGTGGTACACTAGTGGTGCACTAGTGGTACACTAGTGGTGCACTAGTGGTGCACTAGTGGTGCACTAGTAGTGCACTAGTGGTGCACTAGTGGTGCACTAGTGGTGCACTAGTGGTACACTAGTATTGCACTAGTGGTGCACTAGTGGTGCACTAGTGGTGCACTAGTGGTGTACTAGTGGTGCACTAGTGGTGCACTAGTGGTGCACTAGTGGTGCACTAGTGGTGCACTAGTGGTGCACTAGTGGTACACTACTGGTGCACTAGTGGTGCACTAGTGGTGCACTAGTGGTACACTAGTGGTGCACTAGTGGTGCACTAGTGGTGCACTAGTGGTGCACTAGTGGTGCACTAGTGGTACACTAGTGGTGCACTAGTGGTGCACTAGTGGTACACTAGTGGTGCACTAGTGGTGCACTAGTGGTGCACTAGTGGTGCACTAGTGGTGCACTAGTGGTACACTAGTGGTGCACTAGTGGTGCACTAGTGGTGCACTAGTGGTGCACTAGTGGTACACTAGTGGTGCACTAGTGGTACACTAGTGGTGCACTAGTGGTGCACTAGTGGTGCACTAGTGGTACACTAGTGGTGCACTAGTGGTGCACTAGTGGTGCACTAGTGGTGCACTAGTGGTGCACTAGTGGTGCACTAGTGGTGCACTAGTGGTGCACTAGTGGTACACTAGTGGTGCACTAGTGGTGCACTAGTGGTACACTAGTGGTGCACTAGTGGTGCACTAGTGGTGCACTAGTGGTGCACTAGTGGTGCACTAGTGGTGCACTAGTGGTGCACTAGTGGTACACTAGTGGTGCACTAGTGGTGCACTAATGGTGCACTAGTGGTGCACTAGTGGTACACTAGTGGTACACTAGTGGTGCACTAGTGGTGCACTAGTGGTGCACTAGTGGTACACTAGTGGTGCACTAGTGGTACACTAGTGGTGCACTAGTGGTGCACTAGTGGTGCACTAGTGGTGCACTAGTGGTACACTAGTGGTGCACTAGTGGTACACTAGTGGTGCACTAGTGGTGCACTAGTGGTGCACTAGTGGTACACTAGTGGTACACTAGTGGTGCACTAGTGGTGCACTAGTGGTACACTAGTGGTGCACTAGTGGTGCACTAGTGGTACACTAGTGGTGCACTAGTGGTGCACTAGTGGTGCACTAGTGGTGCACTAGTGGTGCACTAGTGGTACACTAGTGGTGCACTAGTGGTGCACTAGTGGTGCACTAGTGGTGCACTAGTGGTGCACTAGTGGTGCACTAGTGGTACACTAGTGGTGCACTAGTGGTGCACTAGTGGTACACTAGTGGTACACTAGTGGTGCACTAGTGGTACACTAGTGGTACACTAGTGGTGCACTAGTGGTGCACTAGTGGTGCACTAGTGGTGCACTAGTGGTGCACTAGTGGTGCACTAGTGGTGCACTAGTGGTGCACTAGTGGTACACTAGTGGTGCACTAGTGGTGCACTAGTGGTGCACTAGTGGTGCACTAGTGGTGCACTAGTGGTGCACTAGTGGTGCACTAGTGGTACACTAGTGGTGCACTAGTGGTGCACTAGTGGTACACTAGTGGTACACTAGTGGTGCACTAGTGGTACACTAGTGGTACACTAGTGGTGCACTAGTGGTGCACTAGTGGTGCACTAGTGGTACACTAGTGGTGCACTAGTGGTGCACTAGTGGTGCACTAGTGGTGCACTAGTGGTGCACTAGTGGTACACTAGTGGTGCACTAGTGGTACACTAGTGGTACACTAGTGGTACACTAGTGGTGCACTAGTGGTACACTAGTGGTACACTAGTGGTACACTAGTGGTGCACTAGTGGTGCACTAGTGGTGCACTAGTGGTACACTAGTGGTGCACTAGTGGTACACTAGTGGTACACTAGTGGTGCACTAGTGGTGCACTAGTGGTGCACTAGTGGTGCACTAGTGGTACACTAGTGGTACACTAGTGGTACACTAGTGGTGCACTAGTGGTGCACTAGTGGTACACTAGTGGAGCACTAGTGGTGCACTAGTGGTGCACTAGTGGTACACTAGTGGTGCACTAGTGGTGCACTAGTGGTACACTAGTGGTACACTAGTGGTACACTAGTGGTGCACTAGTGGTACACTAGTGGGGAACAGATTACGTGCAGCTTTAATTATCCTCGTCTAGTCAACAGGCTTTAAACTCGCGAGAATACCGGCGAAAAAAAAAAAAAAAAAAAAAAAAAAAAAAAAAAAAAAAAAAAAAACTAAAAAAAAAAAAAAAACTCGAAAGCTGAACTGGAATTCCGATGCACAATTAGACTATTGGTGCAGGAAACAGGGAGGTCACCCTCGGTGTAAGATGACAGAGTGGTAACAGGTAGTTATAAGGAACTGGTATTAAAACTCTGAGGATATTGTAAGTTATCTCATCAGTTGAGACGCTGTTTAAATACCTTTATTTAACCACTTTCATCACTATTGAAACTCATAAAACAAATCAGTTTCAGTCTATCTTTAGAAGCATTCTTTAGGTTTGTCTAATATGTATTGGAACATTTTCAGGCCTAGATACATATTTTTGAGGTTATCAGCTGTTTTAAGAGAACAAAGACGAGCGGCATCACAGAGTTGTCTTAACACAGTAATATTATTAATTAAAACAAATATCCGTGAAAGTGAGTTTTTAATATTTTTCAGTTTTGTGCAGCTGAGTCACCAACACGTGAAGCTGAGTCACCAACACGTGAAGCTGAGTCACCAACACGTGAAGCTGAGTCACCAACACGTGAAGCTGAGTCACCAACACGTGAAGCTGAGTCACCAACACGTGAAGCTGAGTCACCAACACGTGAAGCTGAGTCACCAACACGTGAAGCTGAGTCACCAACACGTGCAGCTGAGTCACCAACACGTGAAGCTGAGTCACCAACACGTGCAGCTGAGTCACCAACACGTGAAGCTGAGTCACCAACACGTGAAGCTGAGTCACCAACACGTGAAGCTGAGTCACCAACACGTGCAGCTGAGTCACCAACACGTGCAGCTGAGTCACCAACACGTGAAGCTGAGTCACCAACACGTGAAGCTGAGTCACCAACACGTGAAGCTGAGTCACCAACACGTGAAGCTGAGTCAACAACACGTGAAGCTGAGTCACCAACACGTGAAGCTGAGTCACCAACACGTGCAGCTGAGTCACCAACACGTGAAGCTGAGTCACCAACACGTGAAGCTGAGTCACCAACACGTGCAGCTGAGTCACCAACACGTGCAGCTGAGTCACCAACACGTGAAGCTGAGTCACCAACACGTGCAGCTGAGTCACCAACACGTGCAGCTGAGTCACCAAGACGTGAAGCTGAGTCACCAACACGTGCAGCTGAGTCACCAACACGTGCAGCTGAGTCACCAACACGTGAAGCTGAGTCACCAACACGTGCAGCTGAGTCACCAACACGTGCAGCTGAGTCACCAACACGTGAAGCTGAGTCACCAACACGTGCAGCTGAGTCACCAACACGTGCAGCTGAGTCACCAACACGTGAAGCTGAGTCACCAACACGTGCAGCTGAGTCACCAACACGTGCAGCTGAGTCACCAACACGTGCAGCTGAGTCACCAACACGTGCAGCTGAGTCATCAACACGTGCAGCTGAGTCACCAACACGTGCAGCTGAGTCACCAACACGTGCAGCTGAGTCACCAACACGTGCAGCTGATTCACCAACACGTGCAGCTGAGTCACCAACACGTGCAGCTGAGTCACCAACACGTGAAGCTGAGTCACCAACACGTGAAGCTGA
>NW_027195308.1:92500-200000 GCF_038502225.1 Cherax quadricarinatus
TAGTAGCACTAGTAGCAGCAGTAGTAATAGTAGTGGTAGCAGTAGTAGTAATAGTAGTAGTAGTAGTAGCAGTAGTTGTAGTAGTAGTAGTAGAAGTAGTAGTAGTACTAGTAGTACTAGTAGTAGTAGAAGTAGTAGTAGTAGCAGTATTTGTAGTATTAGTAGTAGAAGTAGTAGTAGTACTAGTAGTAGTAGCAGTAGTAGTAGTAGTAGTAGCAGTATTTGTAGTATTAGTAGTAGAAGTAGTAGTAGTACTAGTAGTACTAGTAGTAGTAGCAGTAGTAGTAGTAGCAGTAGTAGTAGCAGTAGTAGCAGTAGTAGTAGTAGTAGTAGTAGTAGTAGTAGTAGTAGTAGTATCAGTAGTTGTAGTAGTAGCAGTAGTAGTAATAGTAGTAATAGTAGCAGTAGTAGTAGTAGTAGAAGTAGTAATAGTAGCAGTAGTAGTAGTAGTAAAGTAAAAGGACACAAGTGCAACTAATGTGACATTTTATTGTGGCAACGTTTCGCTCTCCCGGAGCTTTATCAAGCTATTACTAGTAGTAATAGCTTGACAAAGCTCCTGGAGAGCGAAACGTTGCCACAATAAAATGTCACATTAGTTGCACTTGTGTCCTTTTACTTTATATATTGTCTGTAATTCTACCAACTTTATTACAGTAGTAGTAGTAGTAGTGGTAGTAGCAGTAGTAGTAGTGGTAGCAGTAGTAGTAGTGGTAGCAGTAGTAGTAGTGGTAGCAGTAGTAGTAGTGGTAGTAGCAGTAGTAGTAGTGGTAGTAGCAGTAGTAGTAGTAGTAGTAGCAGTAGTAGTAGTGGTAGTAGCAGTAGTAGTAGTGGTAGTAGCAGTAGTAGTAGTGGTAGTAGCAGTAGTAGTAATGATAGTAGCAGTAGTAGTAGTAGTAGTAGCAGTAGTAGTAGTAGTAGTTATCCAGAGAAGCAAGAACCAGATATTGTTAATTATATCGGTGTCTTGGTCACTTTCTGCCGACACTGCCTAAATTTATTGTAAATTTTTCTATAAGTAGTGTGCATCAGGTAAGTAAGTTTGAAGCCGATCTGAATGTGAACTTTTAAGATATCACACGAGAAGTTATTCTACACTTTTTGATAAAATTAACATACGTCTACTAACATACTGCGGTAACACTTCAAGCCTCAGTATGGTAACACTGCGGTAACACTGCAAACCTCAGTATGGTAACAGTGCGGTAACACTGCAAACCTCAGTATGGTAACACTGCGGTAACACTGCAAACCTAAGTATGGTAACAGTGCGGTAACACTGCAAACCTCAGTATGGTAACACTGCGGCAACACTGCAAACCTCAGTATGGTAACACTGCGGTAACACTGCAAACCTAAGTATGGTAACAGTGCGGTAACACTGCAAACCTCAGTATGGTAACAGTGCGGTAACACTGCAAACCTCAGTATGGTAACACTGCGGTAACACTGCAAACCTCAGTATGGTAACATTGCGGTAACACTGCAAACCTCAGTATGGTAACACTGCAGTAACACTGCAGACCTCGGTATGGTAACACGGCGGTAACACTGCAAACCTCAGTATGGTAACACTGCGGTAACACTGCAAACCTCAGTATGGTAACACTGCGGCAACACTGCAAACCTCAGTATGGTAATACTGCGGTAACACTGCAAACCTCAGTATGGTAACACTGCGGTAACACTGCAAACCCAAGTATGGTAACACTGCGGTAACACTGCAAACCTCAGTATGGTAACACTGCGGTAACACTACAAACCTCAGTATGGTAACACTACGGTAACACTGCAAACCTCAGTATGGTAACACTGCGGTAACACTACAAATCTCAGTATGGTAACACTGCAAACCTCAGTATGGTAACACTGCGGTAACACTGCAAACCTGAGTATGGTAACACTGCGGTAACACTGCAAACCTCAGTATGGTAACACTGCGGTAACACTGCAAACCTCAGTATGGTAACACTGTAGTAACACTGCAAACCTCAGTATGGTAACACTGCGGTAACACTGCAAACCTCAGTATGGTAACACTGCGATAACACTGCAAACCTCAGTATGGTAACACTGCAAACCTCAGTATGGTAACACTGCAGTAACACTGCAAACCTCAGTATGGTAACACTGCGGTAACACTGCAAACCTCAGTATGGTAACACTGCAAACCTCAGTATGGTAACACTGCAGTAACACTGCAAACCTCAGTATGGTAACACTGCAAATCTCAGTATGGTAACACTGCAAACCTCAGTATTGTAACACTGCAGTAACACTGCAAACCTCAGTATGGTAACACTGCGGTAACACTGCAAACCTCAGTATGGTAACACTGCGGTAACACTGCAAACCTCAGTATGGTAACACTGCAGTAACACTGCAAACCTCAGTATGGTAACACTGCGGTAACACTGCAAACCTCAGTATGGTAACACTGCAAACCTCAGTATGGTAACACTGCAGTAACACTGCAAACCTCAGTATGGTAACACTGCAGTAACACTGCAAACCTCAGTATGGTGCACAACAGATGAGGTGTTCTCAAGGTATCTCCAGGAATCAACGGTCATATTTCCTTATATAAAATAGGCAAATTGGCATCTATACTTTTCAATACGGTATTCGAAGCTTCCTCCATGTAAGATACTCTCACGCTGAAAGTTTGTAGCCAATTGTATAATTCGTTTGTGAGACTCAGAAAACAGTGAAAAAGATGGTTTTCAGTATTTTTCAAATTTCTTTTCACAGTTGTGTTCTATTGCAATTTTTTTCCTGTATTTTTTTAATCAGCTGAATGCTTCCTCAGGAGAAATACACTGAGAGGTGTATTTCTCTCAACCTATACAGTATGTATTAAGACTTTACTTCAATCCTTAGTTTAGCTATTACAATATTATTGTCTGGTGGCGAAAATGTCACATGCAGCCGATAGGCTTTAAACCCCATTATCAACTATGTTTCCTAAGACAGCCAGATAACACTGAAGTAAACTTTAACAGGTAACAGTCCAGTAAAAGTAACAAACTTCCATCAGTGACAGAGACAAACTTCCATCAGTAACAGTGACAAACTTCCATCAGTAACAGTGACAAACTTCCATCAGTAACAGTGAGAACTTCCATCAATAACAGTGACAAAGTTCCACCGGTAACAGTGACAAATTTCCGTCAATAACAGTGTCAAAGTTCCATCAATAACAGTGACAAACTTCCATCAGTAACAGTGACAAACTTCCATCAATAAGTGATCAAGTTCCATCAGTAACAGTGACAAATTTCCATTAGTAACAGTGACAAACTTCCTTCAGTAACAGTGACAAACTTCCTTCAGTAACAGTGACAAACTTCTTTCAGTAACAGTGACAAACTTCCTTCAGTAACAGTGACAAACTTCTTTCAGTAACAGTGACAAACTTCCTTCAGTAACAGTGACAAACTTCCCTCAGTAACAGTGACAAACTTTCTTCAGACAAGACACATTAGTAGTGAATGTTTGAAGTCACTCTGAGACATTCACAAGTTATAACATGAAAACCATCATTGCATTTTTCTCCAGTTTCTTCCATAAAAATGGCAAACTGGTGCCTACACAGCCCAAGATCAGTCAAAATCTTTCCGTAAGTGAGATACATCAGTGTTTAAGGTTTGAAGTGGATAAAACAAGGCATTCTCTGGTTTTTGAACGGAAAACCATATTTTTTTTTTTTTTTAGAAAAACTGGCAAATTAAACTTATATAACCTAATCTATAAAATGCACCTTCCCTTGAGCACAGTCTTCCAGGGTATAATGTTTGAAACTGAGCAGTAGAAACATTCTATATTTATACCATGGAATTCAGTAATCCCAGTTTGTTTAAAAATGTTTACAAAATGTCAACTTTGAACGTACGTTGATTTATTTTATATTAAATTTTCCAATCACTTGGAAGCATACATAAGATATGTGTTTGCTTCGAGCGGCCAGTGTTGCTGACCCCAGGAAACAGTCTAAGGGTCGGACATTAAAATCCTTTTAAGGTTGAAGCTGCTGAAAGCTGTCATTCTTAAGTTACCTCACGGAAACACTAAATACATTCGTCTCTCGACCTCTGGGGAGAGAGGACGCTACTGGAGTTCTGACTACCTGCCACCTGGTGAGCACTTCTGCACTTCAGTTTAAAGATGGCGGATCGTGCCGGCAGGCGAGTCAACACTGTTTGCATTGAGCTGATACGGGGATCGTTGAGCACTGCTACGATGAATGTGCTTCTTCCAGCTATTATTAGAGACGTCTACGGCATTCCTAATGAGGAACTGTACGGTGTTGCACTCAATGGTTTGAAGAGAGTCTTCGTGAAGTTTACGAGGGCCAGTTTCTACAGCAGTATGGTGGGTGAATACCAGGAACGAAGAATGTGCCTTAACTCGACGGTGGAGGTGTGTATGCATGATGTGTCTACATACTTCACATGGGTTAAGGTACGAAACGTACCGTTTGGGGCGACGCAGTTTGGAATTGAGGATGCCTTCAGAAACTACAGTGTTGTTCATGAGGCTAGAGGGGGTGTGTGGAGGGATGGCCCATATGTAGGGCTGCCGGAAGGTTCCTACACCCTCAAGATGACGTTGAGGAGGCCTATACCGTCATATGTTCTGTTGACAGGCTACAGAACTCAAGTCTACATGCAATACGCAGGGCAAAGGAGGACGTGCCGTCTTTGTGACTCATTCGAGCACATGGCGGCACAGTGTGTAGGGCTGCCCCAAGTGTGCCAATGCTTTTGGAGGAGGAACCACAGCTGAGTATGGAGGACACAGAGAGGAATGGGACGGATGGACAGAGGAAGGCTTTCTGGAGTGAGGAGGTGGAAAATGAGGGGGACCTGTTGGGGACGTGTGTCACACTCCCAGAGGAGGCTAGTGAGGATCCACCAAGGCCTGTGGTGGTGGAGGAAGGGGAAACGTCGACGCAGGAGGTGTTATTGGAGACTGTTCTACAGGATTTTTTGGAGGATGCTTTGGTCGGCGAGGACATGGATGGAAGGTTCAGTGATGTGCAGAAGATGGAAGGGCTGCAGGGGAAAGTGGAGGTCTTGGGTAAGCAAGGCCAGGAAATAGTTGTGGTAGCTGAGGTACATCAGGAGGATTTACCTGATGATGATATGAGTTTGAGTGGCAGCTCTAGGAAGCGGCCTGAGGGGTCGTCTGAATTTGACGAAGTATTGACACCTGGGCAGAGAACAGGTAAGAAAGCATGGGCAGATGTGGTAGGGAAAACCACTAAAGGGGGGGTGCACAGGGGAAATCGGGTGGGGTGGGGCAAGGAGGGTGGGGTCTGATTAGGAAGAATGGTAAGGAGAGTGTGGGCATCATAAAAGGGAGTGTGAGCAAGCCACAGCGGCACAGGGGTAAGCCGCCTTTCCTTGAACATTCAAGTGTGTGAGTTTAAACGTTAATGGTCTCAAGAATGAGGTCAAAAGGGTTTGGTTGGAGTGGTTTTTGAGAAGGTATGCCGTGGGCGTTTGTTTCTTGCAGGAGCACAACCATAGGTCAGCATGTGAGTTGCATGACGAGCCCGTTGCTCGTCATGGGGTGGGAGGAGGGAGGAGGGTTGTTCGGGTGGATGGGTATTGCGGGGAGGGGAGGGTATGTTTTGTGGGGGTTTATATGACGGCAATTAGTAATATGAGGGTAAAAGCAGACTTTGTTAGGGAAGTTTTGTTCTACTATCTCAGGGGTTTACCTGCTATTTCGATAGTTGAAGGAGATTGGAATTGTGTGATACAGCATGGGGATGTGATACCGAGGGGTGCAGGGTGTGTGTTGAGTGTTTTGAGGGATGCTTTATGGGATGTAGGGGTGGTCGATGTGGTGGGCAGAGGGGGTATCAGGTGGAGCACACGTATGCGCAGGGGTGTTATGAAGCACAGTTGGATAGGATTTATGTTATGCAGGGGGTGGGTGTGGAAAGGGTTAGGAATATTGACATGGGTTTGTTTGATCACAGGGTGGTGTTGGCTGACCTTCGGGTAGATGGTATCCCACGCATATTTCTCAGTTATTGGAAATTGAATGGGGGGCTTTTACAGGAGGAGGATCTAGGTTTGTCCTTTCAGAACTGGTGGAAAGTTTTTTGGGAGTCTAGGGATGAGGATGTGAATTTGCTAGACTGGTGGGAGTTGTATGCAAAGGTAGAGATTGCAAAATTTTTCAAGGCATGTGGCAGGGAATGGGCACGCTGGTTATTTGGCCTGCAGAATTACTTAGGGGTGCAATTGAATGATTGTTATGGGGGGTAGGGAAGGTGTGAGTGGTGTTATGGGTGAACTTAGAAGTCGCCTAGTGGAGATTTGATGTACTCCATGTCAGGGCAGGCTTGGAGGACGTCTTAAAAGGTGACAGGCCATCTGGGTATGTACTAAGGAAATTCAAGACAGACAGTTGAGGACTACTGTGGTGCATTTAGTGGTGGGGGAGGGGGGGGGTTATGTGCAGGGTCAGGGTCTTTCTGATACAGACAGTATCAATAGGTATGCAGATTATTGGTTTCGGGAGAAATGGAAGAGGAGGGAGAGGGTTGTTGGGTTGGATTCATTTGGGGTTATCGAGGCACATCTGGATTTGGGGCAGGAGGACAGGGAAATGTTGAAGGGCAGCATTAAGGAGGCAGAGGTGGAGGAGGTGAATGGGTTGAATCAGGGGAAGGCACCGGGAATAGATGGTTTATCTAATGATTTTTATAGAGCACATTGGGAGAGTCTGCAGAAGTGCCTAGTGGGAGTTTTGAATTATATGTTGAGCAGTGGTAGGATGGGGCAAACACAGAAAACTGGGATTGTTGTATTGGTGCCGAAGGGGAGGGAGGGGAAGGGTTTGGGTGATTATCGTCCGTTGTCATTAATGTGTTTGGATTATAAAATTTTTGCAAAGATTTTGGGTAATAGATTGAAGAAGGTAATTAGGGCTGTGATACATAGAGGTCAGTATGGGATCCCGGGGCAAAGTATGAGGAATGGGCACAGTCGGATAAGGGATTTTATAGAGAACTGCCTGGGAGGGGGCGTCCTTGTTTTGGACTGGGCTCAGGCTTATGACTATGTGAATAGGGAATTTTTATGGGTCTGTTTTGAGAAGTTGGGTTTTGGACAGGGGGTAGTGAGTTGGGTGCGCACTCTATATAAGGGGGCGATTATGCGTGTGCAGGTTAATGGAAGGTTTAGGGAGCCGGTGCTGATGGAACAGGGCTTAAGGCAGGGTTGCCCACTCTCGCACTTGCTTTTTGCATGTGTGCAGCATCCTTTCTTTGAGGCTGTGGAGGGGGAATTGCCGGGGTTAGAGAGGGTCTGCATGGGGGGAATTGTTGGATATGTTGATGACACCACTGTTCTGGTGTTGAGTGGGGAGGCTTTAAGGAGGGTGGGTGAGGTAATTAAGAGTTTTGAGGATATTTCGGGTATGCGAGTTAATCTAGCGAAGTCGAGGTTACTGGAGGTAGGGACTTGGGTTGGGGGGAGATTGAGGGAGGAGTTGGGATGGCCAGTTAGTGACAGACTTAGGGTTTGTGGGATATGGTATATGGTGCAGGTGCAGGATTGTAGGAGGATCAGCTCTGAACTAGTCACAAGTAGGGTTCTGGGCAAGCTTAGAGGTTTGAGGATTAGGGAAGTGGTGTTACAGCAGCGGATTCTGGTTATTAACTCGCTTGTGTATAGTAAGGTATGGGGAGTGGTGGAGGTGTTTCCATTGCGGCAACAGGACTTTCAGGAAATACAGAGCAGGGTTTTGAGGTTTGTGTGGGGGTTTGGGAGGGCCTGGTTATCTAAGAAAGTGGTTATGACGGATGTGAAACGGGGGGGTCTAGGATTGTTGGCTTTGGGGCCTAGGGTAATGGCCTTATATATTAAGCAGAGGTATATTAGGGTAGGGGGGGGAGAAGGGTGTTAGGGTGGATAGGGTAATGAGGGATGCTAGAAACTGGTGGAGTGGTGGGGACTTGAGGGATTTTGAGGACTTGCTGAGGTTCTTATTGACAGTGAGACATTTTTCAATATTGAAGGTTAAAACGTTGGTGGGTGTGGTGTGGGGATGGGGTGTCATACAGGGGGTTGCCGTGTACCTCATGTATAACTGGCAGGTTGTATGAAGGGAGTTCAGGCTCCTTAAGATACCAGAAAGGGTCAGGGAGTTGGTATACTGTTTTCTCATGGGAGTAGTAGCATCCAAGCATGTGTTGCATAAAATGGGGTTGGTGAGGGAGGCGACATGCTTGTTCTGTGGGGAGGAGGAAACCACCTTTCACGTGGTATATTTTTGCTCATCTTTGGGGGTGAGGGTCTGGATGGGGGGTGTTATCAGGCTGTTTGGGGGGGAGTCGGTCTTTTCTTAGGGCCTTGTCGTTGGATGTCAGTGGGGTATCAGGGGAAGTGGGAAGGGCTTTGATGTATGTTATGGCAGATTATTTGCATGTTTCTTTGGGAATGAGGGAGATTAAAGGTCAATTGAGAATAAAAGCGTTAACAGCTAGGTTCTATAGAACAATGTGTAGGAATAGATTAATCTATGGGGGGCGTTGGGAGTCCAGTTTCTCGGAGGGTTATCGTAACCTCTCGGTGGCGAAACTCCTCCGGGCTCATGAGGGCGGGCAAGGGGCTGGTCTCCTTTCGTGAATGGTGGGTATGGTAAGGTTGTGGAGTTTGTGTTGTATGTGATGTGTGGGTGAAGTATGTGAGGGCTTCAATTTGGGACCTGGTTGTGTTCCTTGCGGGTTAATTCATCTTTTAATCCGGTCAGAGACACCCTGATTTCAGTTTAGTTCCACATATAAGTCATATATATTTTTTGTTAATTGGATAATTATTACATTGACTGTCAAGGATTGGGGGCTTAGGCATCTGTTATTGTGGTTTATATAATGTCATGGGCCTTGTGCTGTTTTATACTTTATGTGAATTTGGTCCATTGTGTTACCAAGTATGTCCACAGGTAGTTTTTTGAATTACTTTGGAAAAGGTGTTTGGAGACGTTATGCTCGCTAAGTAGGTCAAGAGTCTGATAGTACGGGCTGTTTATTTCATATATGACGGTCTAAGATTTAGCTGCAGGTACTTTCTGTTATTGTTTTATTCAATGCCCGATTTATGCTTATTACATACTTTCTCATGTTAATGCATTGTACAATTTTATTTTTACAATGATGTACTATTGTGTTTCAAATAGGGAGATAAGGATTTTATGCATTGTAACTTGGCCGTTTTGATACCTTACGTTAGGATTTTGTTATTTGTATGGGCTGTTATTGTATATATAATGTTATGTTTTTTACTTGCGGGTGTTTCCTGCTCAGTGTTTATGTGGGGGTTTCATTGTGATATGTACCATTGTAATGTTTATTGTAGGATTTGTTTGCCTAATGTTTAAGTTAATGTACTGTATAATTTTAATTTTGTATGTTGTATGATATTTACTGTGCACTTTGTGCAAGGTGTCTAACTGTACAGAGCTGTGGGGGATTTGTGTGTGCACAGACATAAATTGTGAGTTTTTGTTTTGCTAATGTTATTTTCTGTGATGGAACTATCTCGCTCTTTTTATTCTGGCGTTTCCTGATCTTTGCGGGAAGTTTTATTGTGGTATGTCATTGCACTTTTATTGTAAGTTAGGTTTGTCTTTTGTTTAATTTATTGTAATGTATAATTTTATCTTTGGTATGCAGTATCATAACTTCTGTGTACTTTGTGCAAGGTGGTCTTATTGTACAGTTTTTTTTTCACAGGCATGAATTGTAGGTTTTGACTTTGTTAATGTATTTTCTGTGCAGGAGTTATCTTGTTCTTTTCATTCTGTTAGGTGATGGTATATCCTTTAATACAATATGAATGTAACACTTAGGGTATGTTATGGGGTTGATGGTAGGTCATTGTATTTGCAAATGGCTAATTATTGTGTTATTTTATTTATTTATATGTTGTACTGTGTCTTTTTCAATAAAAATATAAAAAAAGAAACTCACGGGAACACTAAATACTTCAAAATTTTATCAATAAAATTGAGAGGTTAGCACGGATTAGAAAACTAGCAAGTTGATAAATGAGACGAGCGATACTTGGCCATATTTATTTTGGAAACATATCGCCAACACATCGAGTCAAGGATGAGGGACTAATTACCTCAACTTCTCCTCCTTATCTTCCACCTTTCTCTGCACTGGACTGATGAAACAACTGGCTGGCGAAAGTTTCCAGAATATAGATGTCTTATTTTTCAACAATTTACTTCTAGACTGGACACACAAGTGTTGAAGAGTTCTCAAGTCACAGAACAGAAACTATAATCTTTTTTTATATTTTATTTAAAACTCAGGTACAAAAATATATGGGTACATAATCAATATGTAACAAGATACAGGCAGTAAAACGATAATCTGCAGTGACTACACAAATACCAAAGAAGCACTTATATAATGACATCAGAATTGGCTGCTGCACTCCAAACACTACTTTTATGTACTGTGCTTCACGTGAAAAGATGGTCTTATAATAAAAACGATAGTCCTACTTAGTAATGCTTACACTCCCCCCCCTTGAAAAACATACCACTTTCACCTGAGTATACTCATTGACATCTCTTATACATTTATTAGAGCATTAAGGACATCATTGACAACATGTATAAACACAATCCAGCCATCTAAAAGGCTGACTATAATACAAGAAAAGTCTGAACATGATGGCACACATCCACCAAAGAAACCAATCCACACCCTAACCCTCATATACCCCATGATAACAATCAATATCGTGCACGGTGGTGGATTTAATACACTACCGCTGACTCTTCACCCCCCCCCCCCCCCCACATGCCTAGTAACTGTGTCTGCCGTCACCACTCATAACCTCCATCAGTCATTGAATTTAAAAATACATTAAAGTACAATAACATAAAGGAATATGAGAACCCCTTATCGTCTCCGCCACAGAAAAATAAAATTGTTACATTTTCTAAATACATACTGCTGATTCACCTTTGTGCTTACAAAATATCCCCCATCACCTATGCTTTTTATCTCTTTACTCCAAAGCTAAAAACCAGATTATACATTTCATCAATCAAATTATATTACAATAAGCATAATAATATCAATACTTATCATCCGACTAATAGGTGTACATTATTATCACCCTGAGTTCCATGAAATTTACATAAGAATTAATACATATATTGACAATCCTCACAATCCTTCCCGTCTTCTAAATACAGTGTACATATATCCAATGACATTTCGTTATGATCCAATCATATTTACTTTACACTTCCCCTTTTCCCCAGTGCAAGATAAATGCCACTTGCACTAGACGTCACAACACCTTACATTTGTTCGCTTAAAACGTATAAAATAAGAACTAACATAAATAACTTATAACAATATATAGATAGTAATTATTTGACAAAGTGAAGAATACCAACTAATATGGTAACAGTACACTAGAAATTGTAACTCACTCACTAATACATATTCCCATTTTTTATGTATTATGTTCAACAAGATATATATATTTATTAACAATGTTCCAGAGCAATATCAGACTTACTCTGTCATGCACTAAGTTACACAATATAGCTTATGGCTCCTAATAAAACATGTACCGGGCAGTACTACCTCAATCATTAACAAAACCAACCTGGCAAAAGACACTTCAGAAAGCCACCCCCTACCATCCCCTGACCCCATGCTATCTGTAGTAAAAAAACACAAACTCACGTTCCCTTCCATGCTCAAGTTCGTACCTGACGTCGAAAGTCATAAAACCCCTGTCTCTTAACCAAATGTCACCAGTTCACCCCCCCCCCCTACGCCCCCCTCATTCGTAAAGACTTTACACCCATATGCTCCACTACCACACACTTTTATTCCACCTTCCATCCTCCACTAATCTCAAAAAAGAACAAGAATGCCAGTTTAGGGAGAACCAGCCCAATCCAGCTCTAAACTACACCCAACCCTAACTTTACACCTACCGACAGATTACGATAACCCAAAGGAAAACTATTTACCCACAACCTCCCATATAGTAGCCTATTTCTGCATACTGTACGATACACACTCACCGCAAGCGCCCGCACCCTATATTCACCCCCCACCTCCCGCATGCACCAAGACACATACAAAAAATCTGCCACTACATACATCACTGCCCTCCGAATGTCCTTGGAAACCCCTCCCACATCAAAATGCAAAGCCCTCAAAGTCGAAATGTTTCTCCCCCCTCCCGCCACTATACCCAGAACTCTCGCTAACCATGCCCTTACAAAACCCAAGTTTTCACAAAAATATATGGCATGAAAAGCCGTCTCCTCTTCCTCACAATGCAAACAAGTGCCAGCACCTACATAACCCATTCTATATAGCACTGACCTTGTAGCTAGAATTCCCATAAAGAATCTATAAACCACTTCACGAACCCTTGGCTTTAATGTGATCTTCCGAAAATCTTCCCAAATGCCCCTCCAATCATACATTGGGTATGTAGCTACTCCCTGTATCACTGTACCCTGCCTACCTGTCCTCCCAAGCCTACTTACCCTTACTTTTTTTGCTTCCCTTACTGCCAACAAATTTCGCACCATATCTTCACACTCCAGTAGTGCCTTTCCCTTCCACCATTTTCGCACATCCTTCATGACCTCTCCCACCCTTCTACCCCTCTCCCCTCCCACCCTCAAGTATCGCTGCTTCACATACACTGCCTTCACTCGTGTGTCCAAAGGTATAAGACCCAGCCCACCCTGCCGCACGCCCATCATCACCACCTCCTTCCGTAGCCATGGCTTCCCATAACCCCACACATACCTCAAAACCACCCTCTCCAGTTCCTGAATATCACACGACCTCAGGGGATATATTTCTGCCACGCCCCACACTTTACTGTACACAAGTGTATTTACTACCACCACCCTCTGCTGCAATGTTACATCCCCAGCCCTCCACCCGCGCATCCTACCCATCGCTCTACTCACTACTTCCTTGGAATTTATTCTCTGTGCCTCCCCAGCATCCGCCATATACACAACCCCACATATCTTAATTCTATCCACTACGTTCCACCCATACTGTTCCCCCCCCACCCACGTGCCTACTTCTAATAACTTTGAATTTGCTCCATTAACCCTCATCCCTGTCGCCCCACCAAAAATCTCTATTATACGTCCCACATTCCCCAATCCTATTTCCCCTCCTACCAAAACTGTGGTGTCATCCACATACCCCACAATACCACATCTCCCAGGACCCACCTCTCCCTGTTCCCACACTCCTTCCTCTATAAGCCTATAAAAAGGGTCCTGCATGCATGCAAAGAGGATTTGAGACAAGGGGCAACCCTGTCGCAAACCCATCCCCATCTGCACCGGCAACCCTAACTTCCCATTAACCTGTACCCTGACCGTTGCAGGCGTATACAAAGTAGTCGCCCAGCACACAATCTCATCACCAAACCCCTGTTTTTTTTTTAAAATACACCACAACATATGTCTATCTACACTGTCATAAGCCTGCTTCCAATCAATCCCCAAGATCCCCCCCCCCGTTGTCTACCCTCCACAAAATCCTTAATTCTTCCATGCCCCTCACGCATACTTCGACCTGGAATCCCACACTGTCCTCTATGTAGGACTCGGTCAAGCACCTTTTTCATACGGTTACCTAAAACCTTCGCAGAAACTTTATGATCTGCACACTTGAGGGAGATCGCCCTAAAAGCACCCAAGGTCTTCCCCCCCCCTCCCTTATAGACCAAAACTACTACCCCCATTCCCTGCGATTCCCCCAACACTCCCCTTTCCTTCATACAGTTAAACAACCGGACCAGACATTCCTTCATACAATCCCAATGTGTAATATAGAAATCATTAGGAATTCCATCAATGCCCGGCGCTTTTCCCCTACTCAAGCCCATTATTGCCTCCTCCACCTCCTCCTCACTGATCCTACCCTCTATTACCGCACTCTCCCCTAAAATACCTCGAATTCCTTCTCCCAGAATCTCTCCCTCCCTCTCTCCTCCCTCCCTCTGCTTAAAATTCTCCCTAAACCAATAATCAGCATAATTGCTCATTCCATCGGTGGTACTAAGTACCTGCCCCACCCTATATCCCCCCACCCCTTTACACACCTCTAATCCCATAATCGTGGTCATCTGTTGCCTATTCCTAAATCTCCTCAAAACACATCCTGACGGTTTGTCACCCCATAGAACCTCCTCTAAACCTTCCCTCACACATATCGCATCAAAACAAGAATTTTGTATATCCCTCAATCTTCCCCTTAAAACCTCTATTTCTCCATGTCTAGCCCCCCTCCCCCTTCATAACAATCATTTAGCTGCCCCTCTAAATATTTCTGTAAACCATGCCTCCACCTCGCCTCATCCCTTCTTCTATGCTGGTAATATTCCCTAATCTGCAATTTAGCGTGCTTCTCCCACCATTCCAAGACATCCTCCTCTTCGTTGCGAGCCTCCCATAGTTGCTTCCACCATTCCCTAAAAAACAACCCCTCCCCCTCTCCCTGAAGTAGCCTCACATTCATTTTCCAATAACCCACATACCTACGAACCATCCCTTCCCATGCCATCTCTGCCAAAACGGCACGATGGTCCGAAAAACCTAAATCTATCGTCATTACACGTTCTACTGTTATATCTCGAGTTATATATATACGATCCAACCTGGCAGCATAACCCCTCCGCATAAACGTGTGCTCTACTTTTCACCCATCGCCCCTGACTATGTCATAAACCCCTGCATCCCTCAACAAATCCCTCAATACTCCAAGCACACACCCTGCCCCTCTCGGCTCCACATCCTTATTCCTGATTACACAATTCCAATCCCCACCTATTATAGAAACCATTGGTAAACCCCGCATGTAGAAAAGCAAAACCTCCCTTACAAAATTCACCTTTACCCATATGTTACTATCTGCCGGCATATATATCCCCAGAAAACATACTCTAATCTCACCCCATATCCCTTCCACCCTCACCACCCTCCCCTCCCCTCCCTCTTCCCACTTGAGCATGTGGAATGGGCTGGACTCCCTCACTGCCACTGCCACCCCACCCTTTAATTTCCCTGAACTACCAACATACATCCTAAAACCGTTCAGCCTCAACTCTCTGCCATACTTGAAATTGTGTTCTTGAATAAAACACACATCAATGTTAAAACGCCGCAAAACATCCTCCAACCATACTCGTTTACCGTCAGCTCTAAGGCCATTCACGTTTATCGTTAGACACTTAAAGATTCAGAAAGGGTGGCTTTCCTCTATGTCTCTGTGTCCTGTCTGTTCCACTTTTTGCTGCTTCTGTCTTTTCCCGTGCACTCTTTCCCGCCTGTACCCCCTTCCCCCCCTGTGCACTACCCTGCCCCTTCTTAATCACTCTTGCCCACGTCTTCTTCCCTGTACGCTGAGCTGGTGTTATAACCTCCTCATCCGACGAGCCTCCAGCCCTCTTTCTAGATGTGCCCTCAATTTCCATACAACTATCATTCGCTGCCTGACCACGGTAGTGTGCGGTAGTGCTCTGCACCCCTCTGTTGTTTGTAGGCGAGCGCCCTTGTCAGTTACCTGGCTGCAGTGGTGTGAAGTGGTGCTGTCACACCTCGGCTGACAACTTAGGTGCACTGTGATCGTCAAGATGGCGGTTAGTCTGAGACGAAGGATAAATACTGTAGGCATCGAGCTACTTAAAGGAACGATAACGCCCAGTTCTGGGCAAGTCTTATTGCCAAAGATCATACGGGAGACTTATGGAGTACAAGATAGTGACTTGTATGGTGTAGCATTGAACGGAGGACAACGAATTTTCGTCAAACTGCTATCAGCAACGGTTTATGAATCGTTAGTCACCAGGTTTCAGGACGTGAGTCTTAACGTCACACCAGCTGTCACTGTAAGAATGATAGATGTTTCACCGTATTATACGTGGATCAAGTTACGCAACGTTCCCTTTGAGGCGGACGAGGCGGATATAAGGAAAGATTTTGAGAAGTATGGGACGGTGCATTATGCTCAACATGGTACGTGGGCGGCAGGAGCCTATGCTGGTTTTCCAGAGGGTTCTTTCAACCTCAAAATGACTTTGAGGCACCCAATACCATCCTATGTGTACCTACAAGATTTCAGGACGCAGGTAATGGTAATGTACCCAGGACAACGACGTACGTGCCGCCTATGTGGTGAGTATGATCACATAGCGGCGACCTGTGACAAGCGAAGACATGTGCCTGGACCTGTGGTGGACGTCGCAGCCCCTGCTTCAAAGGTGGCAGGTGAGGAACAAACATCGGATGGAGGGCGTGGTGTTTTGTGCAGCGAGATAGTGGATCGGGCACACAGGACTGGTGGTGAGTTGGAGTCCCGCCCCCAACTGCCAGATCAGGTGTCGTCTCCTGTGGATAAGGAGGAGCAGCAAGTACAAGAGAAGGTTCTTGAGATTGAGGAGGAATTGGTGGAGGTGTTGAAGACGTTGTCACCACCAGAGAGGGATGTTACATCTGAGCGTGGTGTCATTGGAGAATCGTCGCTTCCAGAAAGTCTGAGACATGATAATTTGGGATGTGATGGTGGTTTGGAGTCGTCCATTGACTCATTAAACCATTCTCAGGTGGAGGTGGAGGTTCATCGAGAGGTAACATCTGACCAAGATATGTGTAACATGACTGTCACGAGAAAGAGGGCGGCTACATCAGATTCTGATGACGTCCTTACGCCTGCACAAAGGCCTGGGAAACAGACTGAGGTGAAGTGTGAAGGTAGTGGTGTAGGTGGTGGTAGCCATGATAGGAGGCACCGGAAGAAGGGGGGAGGGAAAGAGAGCACTCTGAAGGTGTTGAACGTAAATTCAAGCTCTGGAGTTGTAAAGAGTGATGAGAGGAAGCAGGGGTGGAAACTTTAATAGGCCTTAGGTGTATGTCTGTAAATGTTAATGGGTTATGTAGCGGTATGAAGAGAGATTGGTTTCGTAATTTTCTGAATAAATCTAGAGTGGATGTTGTGTTCCTGCAGGAGCACAATTTCAAAGAGGGTAGGGTGTTGGAGGTGGCAGGATTTCGGGTAGTTACCCTGCCATCTCCCCGTCTAAAAGGTGGTGTGGGAATTTTAATAAGGGAGACGAGCCCGTTTGTTTTGCAGAGAAGCGAGGGAGGAGGGGGAGGGAGGGTGTTGCGTGTGGATGGGTGGTGGATGGGTAAGCGTGTGTCTTTTGTGAGTGTGTATGCGCCGGCAGAAAATAACATAAAGGTAAAGAATGATTTTGTGTGTGAGGATCTTGTGTTTTTCCTAAGTGCACTGCCAGAGGTGGCGATAGTTGGTGGGGACTGGAATAGTGTAATCAGGGTGGCTGATGTGGACCCAAGAGGGGCTGGATATATGTCTGTGGCTCTTAGGGATTTATTAAGGGATGTTAGGTTACGTGATGCCTTTGGGGGAGCGGTGTGGGAGACTGAATATACGTTTGTTAGGAGTGGTTATGCTGCGAGACTAGATAGAGTGTACCTTTCTCAGGGAGTGGACGTGAAATCTTTCAGTACTGTTGAGGCTACAATGTCAGATCATAGGGCAGTGGTGGTGGAGGTTGGGTGGGGGACGCTCGCGGACATATATAGAAGTTATTGGAAATTAAATATAAGTGTGTTAGGTGATGAGGAGGGGTTGGAGGGGTTTTCAGTCCTATGGAGGGAGCTTAGTGTGGAAGAACAGGGAGTGGATGACATTGTGACATGGTGGGATAGTGTCGCAAAGGAAAGGATTAGAAAGTTTTATGTGAGAGAAGGAAAACGTATTAATAATTTAAAATATGGACTGGCTAACTATTTAGAGGATAGGTTAAGAGGTTGCTATGGGAGGGGAGTGGGTGGGAATAATTTTCCTATGGATGAAATAGCTGAAATAAAGGGGAGGTTGAGGGTGTTGCAAAATGAAAGGTTTCAAGCTGTAAGGATGCAGGCAGGGGTGGAGGAAGTGCTTTGGGGCGACAAGCCGTCAGCATGTGTTTTGCGGCATCAAAAGCAAAGGCAGGCGCTGACGGCTATACCATGTTTAGAGGTAATGGAGATGGTTGGGAATTATAGAGTAGGGCAGGAGATACGAACCACGAAGGGGATGTGTGCGTATGCGGAGGCTTGGTACGAGAAGTACTGGAACAGTGGGGGGGTGGGTGACGGGGCATTGGACAAGGTGTGTACGTATGTGACGTGTAATTTAGGAAATAGTGATCGAAAGGCTTTAGGTGGGACGATTACGGCAGAGGAAATAGAGAATGCGTTAAGGGGAATGAGGAAGGGGAAAGCTCCCGGTATTGATGGTCTCCCGGTAGAATTTTATTTACAACATTGGGCATTGATAAAGGAATTTATAGTTAGGTTATTTAATAGTATGAAGGAGAAGGGTAAGTTGGGGGAGAAGCAGGAAACAGCAGTAGTAGTGTTGGTCCCGAAGGTCAAGGGGCAGCCCACCCTTCGGGAGTACCGAGCCATATCACTGATGTGTGCAGACTTTAAGGTGTTTGCAAAAATTTTAGGTAATAGGTTCAAATGTGTAGTGGAGAGGGTGGTGTCAAAATCTCAGTTCGGGTTGCTGGGAAGGTCGATGATTGAAGGACATGGGATACTGAGAAGTTTTGTGGAAGCTAAGGGTGGGGGTGGAGGGGCGGCTTTGTTGGCTCTAGACTGGCAGGGAGCATATGATAGAGTGGAAAGGGGAGCTTTGCAGGTTATACTTAGGAGACAGGGTTTTGGGGAGGAAATAGTCGAGTGGGTAAATACGTTGTACAAGGGAGCGAAAATGAGGATACAGATTAATGGGTGTATGGGGAGGGAAATTACAATGGGAAGAGGCCTTAGACAGGGATGCCCCATGTCCCAAATATTGTTTGCGTGTTTCCAGGACCCCTTTCATAGAATGGTTGACCGTAGCTTATGTACGCCATGTGAGGGAAGTGTGGGGGGTGGGAGGGCCTGGCCGGGGTTAATTGGATATGTTGACGACACCACTGTTCTCATTCGTGCAGGGATGTCAATGAGAGTGTTGGACAAGGTGGTGCAATTATTTGGAAGTGCCACGGGTATGCAGGTAAATAGTGCGAAGTCAAGGTGCATGGGGTTGGGTTCTTGGGTGGGGGGTGTGGGGGGAGATGTAATGTTGTTAAAGAATGGGCAGTGTCTTTAAAGATTTGTGGTATTATTTATAGGGATGACATGGTTGCGGCGCGGGAGGAAAATTCGGATAGGTTATTGGAAAGGATCGTGGGGCGTCTAGGTGTTCTGAGACCCCAGCACCTAACTCTGATACAGCGAGTGATAGTCGTGAACATTTTATTGTATAGTAAGGTTTGGTATGTTGCAGCTGTGTTCCCAATTACAGGGACAGCGATTGCGGGGATACTAAGACGGGTGTACAAATTTTTATGGGGTTCACGTTGTGATTGGTTACGGAGGGAGGTTGTAATGTTACCTGTAAGTCAGGGTGGGTTGGGGTTGTTGGATTTGAGACGGAGGGCTAAATGTGTGTTTATTAAATGGGAAGTGTTGCGTGAGGGTGTGAACGCGGGGCGTTTGGGAAGGATACACGACAGGCTGGGTATGTGGTATCGAGGAATGGAGTTGAGGGAATGTGAAATAGTTTTGAGGGCTGTGATGTTGGTTAGGGAACTGAGAAAGGTTCGTATAAGGGTTTTGTGTAGGTTACTTGTAGGTAGGTGCGTTGTCCCAGTTGAGGGTTTGTTCCCCATGTATGCGTGGAAGAGTATTTGGTTTAGATTTAGTAAATTGAAGTTAAAACCTCGGGCGCGTGAGGTGATGTTTCGTTTTCTGCATGGGATCCTTCCGTCTGGTGAGATATTACGAAACAGACAGGTTGTAGAGGGTGGGGGGTGTGGTATCTGTGGAGGGGATGAGACAGCGTTCCATGTAGTTTACTTTTGTGAAGGGCTAGAGGAAGTTAGGTGCTGGTTAAGTAGGTTGGTACAGAGGGTGGGGGGCCGTGGGGTGTCGGTTTTGCGTGCTCTAAGTCTAGATATGGGTGGGTTAGACGAGGGTGTCATAAGAGCTTTAGATTATATCATGATCTACTATCACTTGATCTACTAGGTTTGGCTGCAGCCGCAGCAAGCAGCAACAAGGCTGCTCCTATATCTTGCCGTCCCCTGGGCCTATCCGAACTCCAGTGATGGCCAAATTTGCAAGTACTGCTGCAACAACATGCAAGTTAACTATAGTTACATAAAAACTGACGGTGACGACAACGAAATGGACTAAATATGACAGAAGAGGGACCGGCATTCAAGTACCAGACCTGCTGCCAGACGTGAACCAGACACAAGACGTTTTCCACTAAATGAAATAACTGACCTCCATATCAACTGCACCAGTGTTTAACGGGAAGACAACATGGCAGAAATCCTGATCAACTAAATCTCCAAGGAAATGCCAGGTCTGTAGGACTTTTTTCGTCAGTGCCAAACGAGGGAAAGATTTGAGCCTTTAAACATGGCTGACCGGCATTCAAACAGCAGCTACTGCCAGACGTACAACTAGCGAAGTGAAATTCTCATCTTTACTGACGTTCATCTGTTGACAGTAGCATCATATCTGTACCACCATCATATCACCTGTACCAGTGCTAACGAGAGGGAAACACAGGAGACATCGTCAAATCAACAGTATAAAACTCCAAGGTATAGGACGGTTATCCCTCAGTGCCAGTCGTGGGAAAGAAGTGAATAGGTAAATAGTCAAGGTTAATATTTTAGCAGCTGACCTATATTCAGCTGACCAGTGTACAGTGAGAGAATCATAGCAGAAAAAGCCAAATATATCTATAAACTCAAGGAAAGTCAGGTGGTGTTACTCCCCTCAGTGTTTTAAAAATGGCTGAGTCAGCAAAACAGGTCAGGAGACAACAACACGACACAACCCCCGATAAATGGAATTGAGGGGGATTTGGAAGGATAAAACCACTGATTAAACCTTTCTGGTCTACCAGAATGGAAAGGAGTTTGAAGTTAATTGGTGAAGCCAGACTGTGAAGTGAGGTGGGTAGGGGAGGGTGAATAAGGGGTTAAATGTAAGGGTGTTGTGAAGTTAAGGGAAAAGTGAGCAGTGAAGAGGGTTTTGAAGAGGTCAACTGTAAGGGTTTTGTGAAGTTAAGGGAAAAGTGAGCAGTGAAGAGGGTTTTGAAGAGGAAATTTTACTAGTAATTCAGTGTAATTAAAGCAGATACTAAGTGTACTAGGGACTGGAAAAGAGAAATAAATATTATTGTATATGAGTAAAAGAGCGAAGAGTGAAAATGGCAGGCATTAGAGGGGTACAGGCTGCCATAATTATATTTATATTTCTTCTTCAATTCCATGAAGAAAGAAATCAGTCATGGGGGTTGGAAAAGGTGAATGGAGTAACAGCGCCCTGGACAGTAAAAGCCCAACAGTTGCCATCCTACCAGAAAAGTAAACCTCACTATCGCCGCAAGGTATGGCAACACCGCATACCCAAACAAAAACAATGGCACACAGCTCTTATTGTAGCGCTCTTAAGTGGTGATATCCAAATTAATCCAGGACCTCAAACTATTGTGCAGAGGCAAAACAGACAGATAAATGACGGCAATAATGACGGTCTAGTAGCTAGGGATGATAACCTTAACTCCATATGTAATGCATACATAGGTCAATGTGAGACAATACAGCCATTATTATCTCAAACACTACCAAACAGATGCATACACTGTACTAAAGTACGCATGAAAAACAGAAAAGGCACCTTATGTAAAATGTGTAAGGGGTGGGTGCATGATGGATGTATGTACAATTATAGCAACGGTGCCAGAATTCATTTTGTGTGTAACAAATGCACTTTGGCACAGTTACCCTTTAGCAGTGATGACATTGATTTACCTAATTTTAATACAAATGACCCATTGCCATATATTGATGATTATGATTGTTTTATGAAAACAGGCCTTCACTTTATTCATGTCAATGCAAGATCACTTCTTCCTAAATTGGCAGAGATTAGGATTCTAGCTAACAAAATTAGGGCGGCAGTTATAACCATCTCTGAATCTTGGTTGGATGATACGGTGACTGACGACGAGGTCAAAATAGAAGGTTACAATATAAAACGCTTAGATAGGAACAGAAAGGGCGGTGGAGTATGTGCCTACATTAGAAATGACTTAGCTTACAACCCAAGACCTGATTTAAATAACAATAAACTGGAGATTCTATGGTTTGAAGTGCTGCTTCCCAAGACCAAACCCATCTTAGTAGGAACTAGTTACCGCCCTCCTACCCAGGACCAGTTCTTAGAAGACTTTTCCAGAGTCTTGTCCGGAGTTGAAAGCAATTGCGAAACAATAATACTGGGCGACTTCAATATCTGTTTTCAGCAACAAAATAACGGGCTATGCAAAAGGTATAAGCAAATTCTAGGATTAAATAGCTACACCCAACTAATTAATAAACCAACCCGGATCACACAGTTCTCAGCCACCCTAATTGACCACATACTTTGCAACCGCGCTGAGAACATTAGTCAGTCAGGCGTCATTACCACAGGTCTTAGTGATCATTTCATCATTTACTGCACCAGGAAAATCACTAGGGATAGGATAGGCCTACACAGGACAATAAAAATGAGGTCAACTAGAAACTACAGTAAAGAAACACTGGTAAATAGGCTACACAATTGTGACTGGACAGAGATAACAAGTTGCACGGACGTAAACGATGCCTGGGAAAAATTCAAAACAATGTTCACTACCATTCTTAATAATATTGCACCAGTTAAAGAGGTTAGGATTAAACGAAGAACTGAACCCTGGATGACTACTGAGATATTAGATAATATGAAATTCAGAGACCAGCTGCTAAAAAGATTTAAAGCAAACAGACAGGATATTGCAGCACTAAATGAATTCCAAAGGGTGAGGAACAGAGTACAGAGGCTTATAAAAGGAGCAAAGGCAAAGCACTATTGCTCAAAAATTGAAGAATATAAGCATAACCCCAGAAAGCTCTGGCAACAACTAAAACAGTTGGGATATAGCCATAAGCCAGTAGATAGGTCTAACATAGTACTCACTATCGATAATGAGGTATGCCACGAAACATCTAAGGTGGCAAATTGCTTTAATTCCTACTACACATCTGTTGCATCAACACTAGTAAGTAAACTACCAGCTGCATCAAATACCTTTAACACAGACTCTGATAAGTTTCAAACATACTATACCAATAAAGGGGTAACCCCAAACAGTTGTCAACTAGTAAGTGTATCTCATGACTTCATTCAAAAAGAACTAAGCAGGTTAAACCCAACTAAGAGCACAGGCTCTGATAACATCCCATCTAAGTTCCTAAAAGATGGTGCTTTTGAACTGTCAATCCCTATTGCTCACATAATAAATCTATCAATCACCACTAATACCGTACCGGAGGGGTTCAAGGAGGCCAGAGTTACTCCTATCTTCAAGAAAAATAATAGGTCTGATGTAAGCAACTATAGACCTGTTAGTATACTCAGTATAATATCTAAAATTCTGGAGAGGGCGGTGTATTCTCAAGTAGTTAAGTACCTTAATGACAACAGCATTCTCCATAGCTATCAATCGGGCTTTAGAAGATCCTACTCAACTGATACCTCCCTTATTAATCTGATGGATTACCTGAGAACTGAAATGTCAAAAGGGAACCTCATAGGTATGGTAACCTTAGACCTGCAAAAGGCCTTCGATACTGTCAACCACAATATATTATGTAATAAACTTCATTCTATCGGTATAGGTTCTGTAGACTGGTTTAAGTCCTACCTTAGCAACAGGAGACAAATAGTCAAAATCAACAAAACGGAATCAGAACCCCTGCCGATAACATGTGGAGTTCCCCAAGGTAGTATTCTGGGTCCCTTACTATTCTTATGTTATGTCAATGATATGCCTATCAGTGTCAAGTGCAAACTCCTACTGTATGCAGATGACAGTGCTCTGTTAGTGACAGGTAAAGACCCACAAGATATTGCTAATGTTTTAACACTGGAACTGGAGTCCTGCAGCAAATGGTTAGTAGACAACAAACTATCATTACACCTAGGGAAAACTGAAGCCATTCTCTTTGGAACGAAACATAAACTGAGAAGGGTAAATAATTTTAATGTTCAGTGTAATGGGGAGTCCATCACTTTGGTTTCATCAGTTAAATATCTGGGAATCCCCTTTGACCCATGCATGTCAGGAGAATTGATAGGGAACAGTGTAGTAAAGAAAGCGAATGCCAGGCTGAAGTTCCTGTATAGACAAGCACAGTGTCTACCTACTGAGGCTCGCAGGACCCTATGTCTAGCCCTTATACAATGCCATATGGATTACGCTTGCTCTTCTTGGTACTCTGCCTTGACAAAAAAACTGAAAGATAGACTGCAAATCACCCAGAACAAAATCGTAAAATTCATCCTGGGGCTGGGACCAAGAGAACATGTAGGCCAGGATGAATTACAGCAGTTGGATATGCTGAATGTTGAAGACAGAGTAAAACAACTGAAGCTAAATCATGTTTATAAAATTGCTCACGAACAGTGTCCAGAATATCTTGCTGTCAATTTTGTCAAGGTTGGGAACCAAAGCAATCATAGTACTAGGGGGAGAGAGCACAACTTTGTAGTACCCACAGTCAGTGGCCAGGCTTCAAACACCTTTTATTGTACAGCAATAAAGGAATGGAACAGACTACCCACAAATGTCAAGGCCAGTCATAGCTTGAACCAGTTCAAGAAGACTGCCAAAAAGTGTCTGATGAATGAAGCAACAGAAAGGGAGGGGAATGATTTTCTATTTTTTAGCTAAAATACGTGTAAATTTTACCTTATCCCTAGTAATGACCCTCGTATTGTAGATAGTCGTAATTGACCCTCGGGTAGTAGATAGTCTTAATGACCCTCGTATTGTAGATAGTCTTAATGACCCTCGTGTAGTAGATAGTCTTTTTAGTATGATAATAAGATGTTATCTTCATTATAGAATAATAAGAAAATATTATAACCTTTATATTATAATAAGGTAAAAGGACCCCAATGGAAATAAGTCACTCTGTCTGACTTTTTTGGGTTATCCTAGGTTCTCTACACATATGCTGCTATGTATGATAATTCTATGTAACTGTATTGTGTATACCTGAATAAATTTACTTACTTACTTACTTACTTATGGTAGATTATATATATATGTCGTGGGTGATGAGGGGGAGAGGGGATAGTGAGGAGAGAAGAAAGGTTCTTGCGGTAACGTTCTATAGTACGAGGTGTCGTAACAGAGATTTGTATGGGAGGAGGTGGGATCAGGCTTTCTCAGAGGGGTATAGAATGCTAACGTTAGGGATTCTCATAAATCTGTGATTGGAAATGAGTGAGTGAAGGGGTTTTCATAGGTTGGGAGTCAGGGGGCAACAGCGGGCTCGCCTCCCTGGGAAGGGGGGTCATGAGAGTGTTGTGAATGTGGGTTTGGAATGGTTTCCTGGTTTTCATTGGGACTTTATGGCATCCAAGTGTGGATGTAGAGATCAAGGTCTCGTTATGGTAGATATAACACTTTTCAGAATGTAGGTATAATATAGTAGATTTTTTATGTATAATTATGATGTGTATTAGTCTTGTATAACATGATTCTTGAGAAATAAGGTATTTGCGACATGAAGTGTGTTTTAGTTTGTTTTTATGTTACGTGCTGGGTTTTTGCACGATGAGATATACTTATATACTGTTTTGCATTGTGCATACAGTGCATCTGATTAATGTGATTTTGTGAAAATTTTTGTGTGTACGTGTGGGTGTGTGTGTGGATGTGGGTGTGGGTGTGTGGGTGTGTATGTGTATATATATAAATATATATCTCTTTCTATTGTATTGAGCCTTTGTCATGGGTCAGACGTTATGTAATACTTTATATATGCATGATTGATTCTTTTTAAAGTTTATAATTATGGTCTGTACCCTGATACCGGTTTGGTGTTCATGCAAGTTCTTGATGTTAAGTTTTAGTCTGAATGGTATACAGACATATCTAGACAGTTTAGTGACGTAGTCCATTTGTCTGAAATTTGTATATGGGTGTATTGTAACAGTATAGAGCTTGTTATTGTGTTCTAAGCTGTATTCTTTTTCTGTTTATTTGTATGTTGGGATATGTTCAGCTGTATTGTTAGGGTTAAGTATGTAGATTATCTAGTCAGATTATGATGTTAGGTTTTGGTTTTTTGATTAATGTGAAGGATGGGATTTAACTGATATAACTTCTTTGTATATTTTATGTTCAAGTGTATTGAACCTTTGTCAGATGTCATTTATATGTACAATTTATATATATGCAAGGTTTTGTATATATGTCAATTCATGACCCTGTGACATGTAATTTTGTTTTTAGTTATGTTCTTGATGTAAGTTTTTGTTGTAATATCTTGCGAGCATGTAGGCACAATCCGTTTGTCAGTTAATTTGATTAGGTTCCATACTGTTTCTTTATTTTTATGTTAAACTGTATTGGTTTTAAATAAAATATAAAAAAAAAAAAAATTTCCATATCAGTATTTCCATTGCCCTTGTGCACCTCAGCTTCCACCTGTAGCAACTGCAACATGCCAGGCTCTGACCCCAGAGGCTCTGGAATCTGCTCAATCAAGTCCTTCTCAACCATCAGAATTCTCCTGTCTGTAGCTGGGTTCTCCTCCGCAGGCACGTCCAGGAAAGACTTAATCATCTCTTGTAGGGGCGTAGATAACTCCTGTGGATCACCGGTCTCTCCCACCCCCACAGGCTGCTGCTCAACTCCCGGGCCCGTTTGCGGGGGAGCATCCGAAGCCACTGGTAGTGTCACACAATTCTCTAACACGCCCTCCACTTCGTCCGCCCAATTACCTTTGCCTGCTGCACTCAAAGTCTTCGGCAGAGGTTCCGCCTGAGACTCTGTGACTACTTGCCATTCCCAAGGCCGCGGCGCTGCTGCTTTACCACATCCGGCCGCCATGTGGTCAAAAGCGCCGCACAGGCGACATGTCTTTCGTTGTCCCGCGTAGGTCACGTACAGCTGTGTCCTAAAATCCTCCAGGACAACATACGATGGAATAGGTCTTCTTAAAGACATCTTGACGGTGTAAGATCCAGCCGGCAACCCTTCATAGATTCCCTCCGTCCATCGAACTAAGTTATAGCATGCACCTCACCATATCTTTGAAATGTCTCTCTGATATCTACATCGTCTGCCTCGAAAGGAACGTTGCGGATCCTCACCCAGGTGTAGTATTTTGAGGCATCCCGCAGGCGTACCTCCAGACCAGATGATACGGTGATGTTCTTCTCCTGGTACTGAGTCACCGTCCTTTCATATGCCTCCACTGTGCAGAACTTTATGAAGATTCGTGATGATCCATTAAGTGCTATTCCGTGTAATTCTTCAACTTCAATGCCAAACGTGTCCCGTATAATCGTTGGTAATAAAACAGAGGCATTCGTAGGGTAAATTGCTCCTTTAACAAGGTCAACACACACGGTGTTGCTCCTCCTGCGGTAGCTGGCAGCCATCTTGGTGAAAACAGGAAGTTGCGCACCAGAGAAAGCAGGAGCTGTTTGTGCAGTGCGTCCACTCAGCCCGAAAGCGAAGAGGACAATGAAACTATAATCACTTCTTGTCCAAGATACCATGAACAAGAGTTTAAAGTTTGAAACCCATCAGACAAGTCGTTCTGAAGTTATAAACAATAACCAGCCAAAAAGGAATTACCAATAGACCCCTGGTTGTCTTCAAGAGGGAGCTGGACAGATACCTAAAGTCAGTGCCTGATCAGCCGAGCTGTGGTTCGTACGTTGGACCACGTTCGGCCAGCAGTAACAGTCTAGTTGATCAGGCCCTGATGCACCGGGAAGCCTCGTCATGAACCGGATTAAGAAATTAACTCGAACACTGATAACTTGAAACTGATGAGAAGTTACAAATGCTAATAACTGTTCTAGCAGCTCTTACAACTGTTCTGGCAGCTCTTACAACTGTTCTGGCAGATCTTACAACTGTTCTGGCAGCTCTTACAACCGTTCTGGCATTCGTCTCTCTACCTGCGGGGAGAGAGGACGCTTCTAAAGTTTCTCTTGCACGCCACCTGGTGAGGAAAACATAGCATTAGCACCAAGATGGCGGACCGAATGAACCGGCGCATAAATACTGTCTGCATTGAGCTGGTTAGAGGATCATTAAGCAGCGCCACGATGAACGTTCTCCTGCCAAGCATTATCAGGGACTGTTATGGCATCCCCAATGAAGAGCTGTATGGTGTGGCACTGAATGGTATGTCAAGGGTCTTCGTGAAGTTCATGAGAGCTGACTTCTACTCTACCATCGTCGACGAATTTCAAGAAAGGAGGATGATTATCAATTCGGCAGTGGAAGTATGCTTGCATGATGTGTCTAAGTATTTTACTTGGGTGAAGGTAAGGAATGTACCTTTTGAGGCAACAGCATACAGCCTACAAGATGTGTTCAGTGGTTATGGGACTGTTCACTCGGCGAGCATGGGAATGTGGAGGGACGGACCTTACTAGGGGATGCCGGAAGGATCCTTCACACTGAAAATGACCCTGAGGAGGCCGATACCATCATATGTCACATTGCATAACCATAGAACACAGGTTTTTGTACACTATGCGGGGCAGAGGAAGACGTGCCGTTTATGTGACTCTTATGAGCACATGGTGGCACAATGCCCCAGGAGACAGGGCCCTAGGCGTCAGGAGACAGCTTCTGTGGATACGCCATTAGAAGCCGCGGACGTTATGACGGGTGAAGTGGAAAGACGGAGTACAGGCCTATGGAGTGAGGAGGTCGACAGAGCAGAGGTGGTTTTGGAGACGTGTGTAACACTGCCAGTGGAAACGGGGGGGGGAGGGAATATCGCTGTCAGACAGACCGTTAGGTACTACAGATTCAGCTCAGGAAGGGATTTTGGAGGCTGTGCTGAAGGATTTTTTGGAAGAGTCGGAGCATGGTGAGGAAAGTGATGTGAGGTCAGGTGATGTCAAGGTGATGGATGAACAGAAGCGGGGTAAGGAAGACTTGAGTGAGGTTCGAAAGGAGAGCAATGTGGTGGTGGAGGTCCATCAAGAAGATGTGGTTGCAGAAGATATGTGTGTAGAGGGTAGCTTCCGCAAGAGATCAGCGGGGGCATCAGACATGGACGAAGTCATCACACCAGCGCAGAGGCCTGGGAAGAAGATGTGGGCAGCTGTGGTAGCAACGGCAAGTCCGGGAGGAGGGGGGGCAATGGGAAGCTAGGCGGGAAGGGACAGGGAGGGGTTGGAGGGCAAGAACGAGGGATTGATAGAGAAGGACCAAGACCTATGAAAGGAGGACCAAGTAAGCCTCAGCGGCACAGGGGTAAGCCGCCATTCTTGTAAAATTCAGTTGTGTAACTTTCAATGTAAACGGTCTTAAAACCGAGGTCAAGAGGGTATGGTTAGAGTGGGTTTTGAGGAGATTTAGTATTGATGTCTGTTTTTTGCAGGAACATAACCATAGGTTAGGATGTGAGTTGTTGTTGAAAGGTTATAGGTTGTTTACATGTGATGCTTTGAGGTTGAAAGGAGGTGTGGCTGTGGCGGTAAAGGAGACCAGTCCTTTGCGTATCATGGGTTGGGAGGAGGGGGGGGAGGGTTGTCAGGGTGGATGGGTTTTGGGGGGCCAGGAGGGTTAGTTTTGTAGGTGTGTACATGCCAGCAACTAGTAACGCTAGAATGAAGGTGGATTTTGTACGCGATGTTCTGGTATATCACTTGAGAGGTTTACCTGCTTTTACAGTGATTGGTGGGGATTGGAATTGTCATTAGGAATGGTGATGTGGTTCTGAGGGGGGCGGGTTGTGTTTTGGGGGTTCTGCGGGATGTTTTGAGAGATGTTGGAGTGGTAGATGTGGTGGGAAGTAGGGGATATGGAGTGGAGCACACTTTTATCCGTAGGGGATATGAGGCACGGTTAGATAGGATTTATGTTAGGCAGGGCATAGGTGTGGCGAGGGTGAGGACTATCGATGTGGGTTTTTCTGATCATCGTGCTGTTATAGCAGATTTGAGGGTAGATGGCATAGTGAGAGTTTATGCAGGATACTGGAAATTAAATGTGAAGCTACTTAGGGACGAGGGTGACCTTACAGGTTTTGAAGATTGGTGGAAAGCCTTTTGGGAGACTAGGAATATGGATATGGATTTGCTGGATTGGTGGGAAATGAGGGCTAAAGTTGAAATCGCTAAATTTTTTAAAGTACGGGGTAAGGAGATGGCGAGGTGGAGCTATGGTCTACAAAATTATCTTGAGGGTCAGTTAAATGACTGTTATGCAGAGGAATGGGTGGGGTGGAGTGAGGACATGGAATGTTTGCGAAATAGGTTGGCAGAAATTCACAATGAAAAATTTGAGGCAATTCGAGTTAGGGCGGGGTTGGAGGATGTTTTAAGGGTTTTGTATTAAGGAGGTTTAAGGAACGGCAGGCGAAAACCACCTTGGCGTATATTGAGGCAGGTACAGGGGGGGGGTGGCTTTGAGGAGGGTCAAGGCCTATTCACCACGGAAAATATTAGTTTGTATGCAGATTTTTGGTTTAGGGAGAAGTGGAGGAGGGTTGGCGGGGGAGTGGGTGAGGGACGTTTTGGGGATGAAGGGTTTAATAGGGTATTAAGTGAGCAGGACAGTGACAGACTCGAGGGTAGTATTAGTGTAGAGGAGGTGGAGGAGGCAGTTTTTGGGATGTGCCAGGGTAAAACCCCAGGCATAGACGGCATACCAAACGATTTTTATAGGTGTCATTGGGGGAGTGTACGGCATTGTCTGGTGGGGGTTTTGAATTGTATGTTAAGTAGTGGGAGGATGGGGAAATCGCAAAGAACGGGTGTCACGGTTTTAGTGCCCAAAAAGAAGGAATGCCGAGTATTGAATGATTACCGTGCGATTACGTTAATGTGCTCGGATTACAAGATTTTTGCTAAGGTTTTGGGCAACAGAATGAGGAAAGTGTTGGGTTTAGTGTTACATAGGGGGCAGTTGGGAATTCCGGGAAGAAGGATGAGGGATGGACATGGTTTGATTAGGGATTTTCTAGAGAGATGTACGGGAGGGGAATACTAGGTTTAGATTGGGTGAATGCATATGATTGCGTGGACAGAAATTTCTTAGGGGTTTGCTTAGAGAGGTTGGGGTTTCGGGAGGGGGTAGTGAGGTGGGTGAACACCCTGTATGCTGAGGCAGAGGTGAGGGTACAGGTCAATGGGAGGATGGGTGAAAGTGTACCGATGGAGAGAGGTTTGAGGCAGGGCTGTCCGATGTCACAGCTGCTCTTTGTGTGTGTGCAGAATCCTTTTTATGAGTCTGTTGAGAGAGTGATGGACAAACAGGAGATGGAAGGGGGGTGCAAAGGGGGCATCGTACGTAGGCGAGCGCCCTTGTCAGTTACCTGGCTGCAGTGGTGTGAAGTGGTGCTGTCACACCTCGGCTGACAACTTAGGTGCACTGTGATCGTCAAGATGGCGGTTAGTCTGAGATGAAGGATAAATACTGTAGGCATCGAGCTACTTAAAGGAACGATAACGACCAGTTCTGCGCAAGTCTTATTGCCAAAGATCATACGGGAGACTTATGGAGTACAAGATAGTGACTTGTATGGTGTAGCATTGAACGGAGGACAACGAATTTTCGTCAAACTGCTATCAGCAACGGTTTATGAATCGTTAGTCACCAGGTTTTAGGACGTGAGTCTTAACGTCACACCAGCTGTCACTGTAGGAATGATAGATGTTTCACGGTATTATACGTGGATCAAGTTACGCAACGTTCCCTTTGAGGCGGACGAGGCGGATATAAGGAAAGTTTTTGAGAAGTATGGGACGGTGCATTATGCTCAAAATGGTACGTGGGCGGCAGGAGCCTATGCTGGTTTTCCAGAGGGTTCTTTCAACCTCAAAATGACTTTGAGGCACCCAATACCATCCTATGTGTATCTGCAAGATTTCAGGACGCAGGTAATGGTAATGTACCCAGGACAACGACGTATGTGCCGCCTATGTGGTGAGTATGATCACATTGTGGCGACCTGTGACAAGCGAAGACATGTGCCTGGACCGGTGGTGGACGTCGCAGCCCCTGCTTCAAAGGTGGCAGGTGAGGAACAAACATCGGGTGGAGGGCATGGTGTTTTGTGGAGCGAGATAGTGGATCGGGCACACAGGACTGGTGGTGAGTTGGAGTCCCGCCCCCAACTGCCTGATCAGGTGTCGTCTCCTGTGGATAAGGAGGAGCAGCAAGTACATGAGAAGGTTCTTGAGATTGAGGAGGAATTGGTGGAGGTGTTGAAGACGTCACCACCAGAGAGGGATGTTACATCTGAGCGTGGTGTCATTGGAGAATCGTCGCTTCCAGAAAGTCTGAGACATGATAATTTGGGACGTGATGGTGGTTTGGAGTCGTCCATTGACTCATTAAACCATTCTCAGGTGGAGGTGGAGGTTCATCGAGAGGTAACATCTGACCAAGATATGTGTAACCTGACTGTCACGAGAAAGAGGGCGGCTACATCAGATTCTGATGACGTCCTTACGCCTGCACAAAGGCCTGGGAAACAGACTGAGGTGAAGTGTGAAGGTAGTGGTGTAGGTGGTGGTAGCCATGATAGGAGGCACCGGAAGAAGGGGGGAGGGAAAGAGAGCACTCTGAAGGTGTTGAACGTAAATTCAAGCTCTGGAGTTGTAAAGAGTGATGACAGGAAGCAGGGGTGGAAACTTTAATAGGCCTTAGGTGTATGTCTGTAAATGTTAATGGGTTATGTAGCGGTATGAAGAGAGATTGGTTTCGTAATTTTCTGAATAAGTCTAGAGTGGATGTTGTGTTCCTGCAGGAGCACAATTTCAAAGAGGGTAGGGTGTTGGAGGTGGCAGGATTTCGGGTAGTTACCCTGCCATCTCCCCGTCTAAAAAATGGTGTGGGAATTTTAATAAGGGAGACGAGCCCGTTTGTTTTGCAGAGAAGCAAGGGAGGAGGGGGAGGGAGGGTGTTGCGTGTGGATGGGTGGTGGATGGGTAAGCATGTGTCTTTTGTGAGTGTGTATGCGCCGGCAGAAAATAACATAAAGGTAAAGAATGATTTTGTGTGTGAGGATCTTGTGTTTTTCTTAAGTGCACTGCCAGAGGTGGCGATAGTTGGTGGGGACTGGAATAGTGTAATCAGGGTGGCTGATGTGGACCCAAGAGGGGCTGGATATATGTCTGTGGCTCTTAGGGATTTATTAAGGGATGTTAGGTTACATGATGCCTTTGGGGGAGCGGTGTGGGAGACTGAATATACGTTTGTTAGGAGTGGTTATGCTGCGAGACTAGATAGAGTGTACCTTTCTCAGGGAGTGGACGTGAAATCTTTCAGTACTGTTGAGGCTATAATGTCAGATCATAGGGCAGTGGTGGTGGAGATTGGGTGGGGGACGCTCGCGGACATATATAGAAGTTATTGGAAATTAAATATAAGGGTGTTAGGTGATGAGGAGGGGTTGGAGGGGTTTTCAGTCCTATGGAGGGAGCTTAGTGTGGAAGAACAGGGAGTGTATGACATTGTGACATGGCGGGATAGTGTCGCAAAGGAAAGGATTAGAAAGTTTTATGTGAGAGAAGGAAAACGTATTAATAATTTAAAATATGGACTGGCTAACTATTTAGAGGATAGGTTAAGAGGTTGCTATGGGAGAGGGGTGGGTGGGAATAATTTTCCTATGGATGAAATAGCTGAAATAAAGGGGAGGTTGAGGGTGTTGCAAAATGAAAGGTTTCAAGCTGTAAGGATGCAGGCAGGGGTGGAGGAAGTGCTTTGGGGCGACAAGCCGTCAGCGTGTGTTTTGCGGCATCAAAAGCAAAGGCAGGCGCTGACGGCTATACCATGTTTAGAGGTAACGGAGATGGTTGGGAATTATAGAGTAGGGCAGGAGATACGAACCACGAAGGGGATGTGTGCGTATGCGGAGGCTTGGTACGAGAAGTACTGGAACAGTGGGGGGGTGGGTGACGGGGCATTGGACAAGGTGTGTACGTATGTGACGTGTAATTTAGGAAATAGTGATCGAAAGGCTTTAGGTGGGACGATTATGGCAGAGGAAATAGAGAATGCGTTAAGGGGAATGAGGAAGGGGAAAGCTCCCAGTATTGATGGTCTCCCGAAAGAATTTTATTTACAACATTGGGCGTTGATAAAGGAATTTATAGTTAGGTTATTTAATAGTATGAAGGAGAAGGGTAAGTTGGGGGAAAAGCAGGAAACAGCAGTAGTAGTGTTGGTCCGGAAGGTCAAGGGGCAGTCCACCCTTCAGGAGTACCGAGCCATATCACTGATGTGTGCAGACTATAAGGTGTTTGCAAAAATTTTAGGTAATAGGTTCAAATGTGTAGTGGAGAGGGTGGTGTCAAAATCTCAGTTCGGGTTGCCGGGAAGGTCGATGATTGAAGGACATGGGATACTGAGAAGTTTTGTGGAAGCTAAGGGTGGGGGTGGAGGGGCGGCTTTGTTGGCTCTAGACTGGCAGGGAGCATATGATAGAGTGGAAAGGGGAGCTTTGCAGGTTATACTTAGGAGACAGGGTTTTGGGGAGGAAATAGTCGAGTGGGTAAATACGTTGTACAAGGGGGCGAAAATGAGGATACAGATTAATGGGTGTATGGGGAGGGAAATTGCAATGGGAAGAGGCCTTAGACAGGGATGCCCCATGTCCCAAATATTGTTTGCGTGTTTCCAGGACCCCTTTTATAGAATGGTTGACCGTAGCTTATGTATGCCATGTGAGGGAAGTGTGGGGGGTGGGAGGGCCTGACCGGGGTTAATTGGATATGTTGACGACACCACTGTTCTCATTCGTGCAGGGATGTCAATGAGAGTGTTGGACGAGGTGGTGCAATTATTTGGAAGTGCCACGGGTATGCAGGTAAATAGTGCGAAGTCAAGGTGCATGGGGTTGGGTTCTTGGGTGGGGGTGTGGGGGGGAGATGTAATGTTGTTAAAGAATGGGCAGTGTCTTTAAAGATTTGTGGTATTATTTATAGGGATGACATGGTTGCGGTGCGGGAGGAAAATTCGGATAGGTTATTGGAAAGGATCGTGGGGCGTCTAGTTGTTCTGAGACCCCAGCACCTAACTCTGATACAGCGAGTGATAGTCGTGAACATTTTATTGTATAGTAAGGTTTGGTATGTTGCAGCTGTGTTCCCAATTACAGGGACAGCGATTGCGGGGATACTAAGACGGGTGTACAAATTTTTATGGGGTTCACGTTGTGATTGGTTACGGAGGGAGGTTGTAATGTTACCTGTAAGTCAGGGTGGGTTGGGGTTGTTGGATTTGAGACGGAGGGCTAAATGTGTGTTTATTAAATGGGAAGTGTTGCATGAGGGTGTGAACGCGGGGCGTTTGGGAAGGATACACGACAGGCTGGGTATGTGGTATCGAGGAATGGAGTTGAGGGAATGTGAAATAGTTTTGAGGGCTGTGATGTTGGTTAGGGAGCTGAGAAAGGTTCGTATAAGGGTTTTGTGTAGGTTACTTGTAGGTAGGTGCATTGTCCCAGTTGAGGGTTTGTTCCCCATGTATGCGTGGAAGAGTATTTGGTTTAGATTTAGTAAATTGAAGTTAAAACCTCGGGCGCGTGAGGTGATGTTTCGTTTTCTGCATGGGACCTTCCGTCTGGTGAGATATTACGAAACAGACAGGTTGTAGAGGGTGGGGGGTGTGGTATCTGTTGAGGGGATGAGACAGCGTTCCATGTAGTTTACTTTTGTGAAGGGCTAGAGGAGGTTAGGTGCTGGTTAAGTAGGTTGGTACAGAGGGTGGGGGGCCGTGGGGTGTCGGTTTTGCGTGCTTTAAGTCTAGATATGGGTGGGTTAGACGAGGGTGTCATAAGAGCTTTAGATTATATCATGGTAGATTATATATATATGTCGTGTGTGATGAGGGGGAGAGGGGATAGTGAGGAGAGAAGAAAGGTTCTTGCGGTAACGTTCTATAGTACGAGGTGTCGTAACAGAGATTTGTATGGGAGGAGGTGGGATCAGGCTTTCTCAGAGGGGTATAGAATGCTAACGTTAGGGATTCTCGTAAATCTGTGATTGGAAATGAGTGAGTGAAGGGGTTTTCATAGGTTGGAGGGAGTCAGGGGGCAACAGCGGGCTCGCCTCCCTGGGGGGGGGGTCGTGAGAGTGTTGTGAATGTGGGTTTGGAATGGTTTCCTGGTTTTCATTGGGACTTTATGGCATCCAAGTGTGAATGTAGAGCTCAAGGTCTCGTTATGGTAGATATAACACTTTTCAGAATGTAGGTATAATATAGTAGATTTTTTATGTATAATTATGATGTGTATCAGTCTTGTATAACATGATTCTTGAGAAATAAGTTATTTGCGACATGAAGTGTGTTTTAGTTTGTTTTTATGTTACGTGCTGGGTTTTTGCACGATGAGATATACTTATATACTGTTTTGCATTGTGCATACAGTGCATCTGATTAATGTGATTTTGTGAAAATTTTTGTGTGTACGTGTAGGTGTGTGTGTGGATGTGGGTGTGGGTGTGTGGGTGTGTATGTGTATATATATAAATATATATCTCTATTGTATTGAGCCTTTGTCATGGGTCAGACGTTATGTAGTACTTTATATATGCATGATTGATTCTTTTTAAAGTTTATAATTATGGTCTGTACCCTGATACCGGTTTGGTGTTCATGCAAGTTCTTGATGTTAAGTTTTAGTCTGTATGGTATACAGACATATCTAGACAGTTTAGTGACGTAGTCCATTTGTCTGAAATTTGTATATGGGTGTATTGTAACAGTATAGAGCTTGTTATTGTGTACTAAGCTGTATTCTTTTTCTGTTTATTTGTATGTTGCTATATGTTCAGCTGTATTGTTAGGGATAAGTATGTAAATTAGCTGGTCAGATTATGATGTTAGGTTTTGGTTTTTTGATTAATGTGAAGGAGTTTACCTGGAGTTTACCTGGAGAGAGTTTCGGGGGTCAACGCCCCCGCGGCCCGGTCTGTGACCAGGCCTCCTGGTGGATCAGCGCCTGATCAACCAGGCTGTTCCTGCTGGCTGCACGCAAACCAACGTACGAGCCACAGCCCGGCTGATCAGGAACTGACTTTAGGTGCTTGTCCAGTGCCAGCTTGAAGACTGCCAGGGGTCTGTTGGTAATCCCCCTTATGTGTGCTGGGAGGCAGTTGAACAGTCTCGGGCCCCTGACACTTATTGTATGGTCTCTTAACGTGCTAGTGACACCCCTGCTTTTCATTGGGGGGATGGTGCATCGTCTGCCAAGTCTTTTGCTTTCGTAGTGAGTGATTTTCGTGTGCAAGTTCGGTACTAGTCCCTCTAGGATTTTCCAGGTGTATATAATCATGTATCTCTCCCTCCTGCGTTCCAGGGAATACAGGTTTAGAAACCTCAAGCGCTCCCAGTAATTGAGGTGTTTTATCTCCGTTATGCGCGCCGTGAAAGTTCTCTGTACATTTTCTAGGTCGGCAATTTCACCTGCCTTGAAAGGTGCTGTTAGAGTGCAGCAATATTCCAGCCTAGATAGAACAAGTGACCTGAAGAGTGTCATCATGGGCTTGGCCTCCCTAGTTTTGAAGGTTCTCATTATCCATCCTGTCATTTTTCTAGCAGATGCGATTGATACAATGTTATGGTCCTTGAAGGTGAGATCCTCCGACATAATCACTCCCAGGTCTTTGACGTTGGTGTTTCGCTCTATTTTGTGGCCAGAATTTGTTTTGTACTCTGATGAAGATTTAATTTCCTCATGTTTACCATATCTGAGTAATTGAAATTTCTCATCGTTGAACTTCATATTGTTTTCTGCAGCCCACTGAAAGATTTGGTTGATGTTCGCCTGGAGCCTTGCAGTGTCTGCAATGGAAGACACTGTCATGCAGATTCGGGTGTCATCTGCAAAGGAAGACACGGTGCTGTGGCTGACATCCTTGTCTATGTCAGATATGAGGATGAGGAACAAGATGGGAGCTAGTACTGTGCCCTGTGACATGTAATTTTGTTTTTAGTTATGTTCTTGATGTAAGTTTTTGTTGTAATATCTTGCGAGCATGTAGGCACAATCCGTTTGTCAGTTAATTTGATTAGGTTCCATACTGTTTCTTTATTTTTATGTTAAACTGTATTGGTTTTAAATAAAATATAAAAAAAAAATAGGGTATTAAGTGAGCAGGACAGTGACAGACTCGAGGGTAGTATTAGTGTAGAGGAGGTGGAGGAGGCAGTTTTTGGGATGTGCCAGGGTAAAACCCCAGGCATAGACGGCATACCAAACGATTTTTATAGGTGTCATTGGGGGAGTGTACGGCATTGTCTGGTGGGGGTTTTGAATTGTATGTTAAGTAGTGGGAGGATGGGGAAATCGCAAAGAACGGGTGTCACGGTTTTAGTGCCCAATAAGAAGGAATGCCGAGTATTGAATGATTACCGTGCGATTACGTTAATGTGCTCGGATTACAAGATTTTTGCTAAGGTTTTGGGCAACAGAATGAGGAAAGTGTTGGGTTTAGTGTTACATAGGGGGCAGTTGGGAATTCCGGGAAGAAGGATGAGGGATGGACATGGTTTGATTAGGGATTTTCTAGAGAGATGTACGGGAGGGGAATACTAGGTTTAGATTGGGTGAATGCATATGATTGCGTGGACAGAAATTTCTTAGGGGTTTGCTTAGAGAGGTTGGGGTTTCGGGAGGGGGTAGTGAGGTGGGTGAACACCCTGTATGCTGAGGCAGAGGTGAGGGTACAGGTCAATGGGAGGATGGGTGAAAGTGTACCGATGGAGAGAGGTTTGAGGCAGGGCTGTCCGATGTCACAGCTGCTCTTTGTGTGTGTGCAGAATCCTTTTTATGAGTCTGTTGAGAGAGTGATGGACAAACAGGAGATGGAAGGGGGGTGCAAAGGGGGCATCGTTGGGTATGTGGATGATACTACTGTTTTGCTACGGGGTAAGGAGGAGTTAAGGAGGGTGAGTAGAGTGATTCAGATGTATGGTAGGAATACCGGAATGAGAGTTAATACGGTGAAATCAAGGTTACTAGAGGTCGGTAATTGGATAGGGGGGGCTTGGGGATGGGGTTAGGAAGGACAGTGGTTGACAGAATCAGAGTATGTGGGATATGGTATATGGCGGAAGTGCAGGCAAGCAGAAGGGTAAATTCGGAGTCTGTCACGGGTAAGGTTTTAAGTAGACTAGGAGGTTTAAGTGCGAGGGACTTAGCATTACATCAGAGGGTGGTGGTGGTAAATTCGCTTGTCTATAGCAAGGTATGGGGGGTGGCAGAGGTTTTTCCCTTAGAGGTACGAGATATTGTGGAAATGCAGAGGAGGGTGCTGAAGTTTGTGTGGGGATTTGGGAGGGCATGGTTAAGTAAGGAGGTAGTTATGATGGATGTTCGAAGAGGGGGTTTAGGTTTGTTGCCTTTAGGACTGAGAGTAATGGCTGTATATATCAAGCGGAGGTATATGAGGGAAGGGGGTGTGAGGGGCGCTAAAGTAGGAAGAGTTATGGAGGAGGCACGTAAATGGTGGAGTGGGAAGGAATTGAGGTTTTGTGAAGATATGTTGAGATTTTTATTGACAGTGCAACAGGTGGATAACATCAAAGTGAAAAGGTTGGTGAGGGTAGTGAAAGGTCAGGGAATTATGCAAGGGGTAGCCGTGTATCCAACGTATGATTGGGGGGTTATTTGGAAAGATTTTAGTAAGCTTAGGATACCGGCTAGAGTACGAGAATTAGTGTATCGTTTTATCATGGGGATTCTGGCTTCCAAGGAGATGTTACGTTGTATGGGGTTTGTGGAAGAGGCTTTTTGTCAGTCTTGTGGTGATGTTGAAACGGCGTTTCATGTGGTCTTCTTTTGTACCTCCTTGGAGGGGGTGAGATCATGGATGGGTGGGGTTATCAAACTGTTGGGGGGGGTCGTTTGCCGCTTTTAAGGGCTTTACTACTAGATGTAAGGGGAGTGCCTAGGGATGTTGGAAGGGCTATAATGTATATTATAGTAGATTATCTGGACATTTCATGGGGAATGAGGGGATTAAGGGGTGATATAAGGATAAAAGCGCTGGCGGCTAGATTCTATAGAACGAAGTGTAGGAATATGCTGGTTTATGGGGCGTCCTGGGAAAAAAGTTTCCCGGTAGGTTATAGGAACCTCACTGTGGGTTCCCTTTGTCGGGGTCCCTGAGGATGGACAAAGGAGTGGTCTCCTTATGGGGGGATGTAAAGGGGGGGGTTGTTTTTGTTTTTCTCTGAAGCTTATGTAGTGTGTAAGAGGAAGGTAGTGAGAATTAGGTATGGATGGTACGCCATGTTTCACGAGAATGTTTGTCATAGTGAGATATAAGTGTGGTTTCCAGGGTTACATTTCTAAGCCTGATGGTTATGTTCACTGTTTTTAAAATTTCCTTGATAGCCAGGATACCGAGCCCTTAGGATCTCGTTTTTAATTAGATTGGCAAGTTGGTTTCAACAAAAATTTTCTGATACGTGTCAGTTCTTTTGGGACTGGAAAATTACAGCAGCCTTATCCTTATTACTTCTCTTGTCTTATGTTTAACTTTTATTGTCTGATGAAGGTTCTATGTGAAAAAATTTAAGTGTATGTATAGGTTTTGGGTCTATACCATGTTTTTATGGGGTTATACCAACAAAGTCTTGTGGACAAGATTTTCGGTTTATGTACATATGTGGAAGGTTTAATTATGTATAGGGTTTGGGTTTAAACCCTTTAATGTACCAAGGTTTGTTATAAAAACTTGTTTTGGATTATTTTATTATTGTATGTTACATGTATGTTGTTCTGTTTTCTGTAGCAGAATTATTGTATTAGAGGGTTAACATAATAATAGTAAAATACAGTTTCTCTATTGTTAATGTGCATAAGGAATCATACGTTCCTTCGAATTCCTATTGGTTAGGATCTAATGTAACATAACTTAACCAATACTCTGTACCCTGTCATAGCGGGTATGTTAGAGTTTTGTCTTGTTTTGTAGTTATGGTAGCTTTGGTTAGGGTCTTTTTACTTTACTGACATGATATGTGTAGTACATATATTGTATGTTAAAGGTGGTTATGGTTTTAGTCGTGTATGAAAATTTCAACTTTAGTAATCTTGTGATGTTGTACATGTGTATGTTGTTTTGTTGTAATAGGACATGTCAGGTATTCATTTTATATTGTTAAACTATGTAAAGTTTCTTTTTGGTGTGTTTTCTTTGGGTACAATGGCTTGGCGGCAACTATTAATGACTGATAAACTTTAGTGAGGTTTGTCTTAGTGTGTATTGTTTTGCTATAACAAGATGTTATAATACTTGTTCCCACAAGGAATAACCTGGTACTAGTAGAACAAAAGAATGTTTTGTATTCCTGTACTTTATTATGCATCCTTTGTACTTTTGTAAGGTTTCTAATAAAAATATAAAAAAAAAACTGTTCTGGCAGCTCTTACAACTGTTCTGGCAGCTCTTACAACTGTTCTAGGGAATCTTACAACTGTTCTGGCAGATCTTACAACTGTTCTAGGGAATCTTACAACTGTTCTGGCAGATCTTACAACTGTTCTAGGGAATCTTACAACTGTTCTGGCAGATCTTACAACTGTTCTAGGGAATCTTACAACTGTTCTGGCAGATCTTACAACTGTTCTAGGGAATCTTACAACTGTTCTAGCAGCTCTTACAACTGTTCTAGGGAATCTTACAACTGTTCTGGCAGATCTTACAACTGTTCTAGGGAATCTTACAACTGTTCTGGCAGCTCTTACAACTGTTCTAGGGAATCTTACAACTGTTCTGGCAGCTCTTACAACTGTTCTAGGGAATCTTACAACTGTTCTGGCAGCTCTTACAACTGTTCTAGGGAATCTTACAACTGTTCTGGCAGCTCTTACAACTGTTCTGGGAATCTTACAACTGTTCTGGCAGATCTTACAACTGTTCTAGGGAATCTTACAACTGTTCTGGCAGATCTTACAACTGTTCTAGGGAATCTTACAACTGTTCTGGCAGCTCTTACAACTGTTCTAGGGAATCTTACAACTGTTCTGGCAGCTCTTACAACTGTTCTAGGGAATCTTACAACTGTTCTGGCAGCTCTTACAACTGTTCTAGGGAATCTTACAACTGTTCTGGCAGATCTTACAACTGTTCTAGGGAATCTTACAACTGTTCTGGCAGCTCTTACAACTGTTCTAGGGAATCTTACAACTGTTCTGGCAGCTCTTACAACTGTTCTAGGGAATCTTACAACTGTACTGGCAGATCTTACAACTGTTCTGGCAGCTCTTACAACTGTTCTAGGGAATCTTACAACTGTTCTGGCAGATCTTACAACTGTTCTAGGGAATCTTACAACTGTTCTGGCAGATCTTACAACTGTTCTAGGGAATCTTACAACTGTTCTGGCAGCTCTTACAACTGTTCTAGGGAATCTTACAACTGTTCTGGCAGATCTTACAACTGTTCTAGGGAATCTTACAACTGTTCTGGCAGATCTTACAACTGTTCTAGGGAATCTTACAACTGTTCTGGCAGATCTTACAACTGTTCTAGGGAATCTTACAACTGTTCTGGCAGATCTTACAACTGTTCTGGCAGCTCTTACAACTGTTCTAGGGAATCTTACAACTGTTCTGGCAGATCTTACAACTGTTCTAGGGAATCTTACAACTGTACTGGCAGATCTTACAACTGTTCTGGCAGCTCTTACAACTGTTCTAGGGAATCTTACAACTGTTCTGGCAGATCTTACAACTGTTCTAGGGAATCTTACAACTGTTCTGGCAGATCTTACAACTGTTCTAGGGAATCTTACAACTGTTCTGGCAGATCTTACAACTGTTCTAGGGAATCTTACAACTGTTCTGGCAGATCTTACAACTGTTCTAGGGAATCTTACAACTGTTCTGGCAGCTCTTACAACTGTTCTAGGGAATCTTACAACTGTTCTGGCAGATCTTACAACTGTTCTAGGGAATCTTGCAACTGTTCTGGCAGATCTTACAACTGTTCTAGGGAATCTTACAACTGTTCTGGCAGCTCTTACAACTGTTGTAGGGAATCTTACAACTTCTGGCAGATCTTACAACTGTTGTAGGGAATCTTACAACTGTTCTGGCAGATCTTACAACTGTTCCAGGGAATCTTACAACTGTTCTGGCAAATCTTACAACTGTTCTAGGGAATCTTACAACTGTTCTGGCAGCTCTTACAACTGTTCTAGGGAATCTTACAACTGTTCTGGCAGATCTTACAACTGTTCTGGCAGCTCTTACAACTGTTCTGGCAGCTCTTACAACTGTTCTGGCAGATCTTACAACTGTTCTGGGGAATCTTACAACTGTTCTGGCAGATCTTACAACTGTTCTGGCAGCTCTTACAACTGGTCTGGCAGATCTTACAACTGTTCTTGTGAATCTTACAACTGTTCTGGCAGCTCTTACAACTGGTCTGGCAGATCTTACAACTGTTATGGCAGCTCTTACAACTGTTCTGGCAGATCTTACAACTGTTCTGGGGAATCTTACAACTGTTCTGGCAGCTCTTACAACTGGTCTGGCAGATCTTACAACTGTTCTTGTGAATCTTACAACTGTTCTGGCAGCTCTTACAACTGTTCTGGCAGCTCTTACAACTGGTCTGGCAGATCTTACAACTGTTCTTGTGAATCTTACAACTGTTCTGGCAGCTCTTACAACTGTTCTTGTGAATCTTACAACTGTTCTTGCAGCTCTTACAATTGGTCTGGGAGATCTTACAACTGTTCTGGCAGATCTTACAACTGTTCTGGGGAATCTTACAACTGTTCTGGCAGATCTTACAACTGTTCTGGCAGATCTTACAACTGGTCTGGCAGATCTTACAACTGTTCTGGCAGCTCTTACAACTGTTCTAGGGAATCTTACAACTGTTCTGGCAGATCTTACAACTGTTCTGGCAGCTCTTACAACTGTTCTGGCAGCTCTTACAACTGTTCTGGCAGCTCTTACAACTGTTCTGGCAGATCTTACAACTGTTCTGGCAGCTCTTACAACTGTTCTGGCAGATCTTACAACTGTTCTGGCAGATATTACAACTGTTCTGGCAGCTCTTACAACTGTTCTGGCAGCTCTTACAACTGTTCTGGCAGCTCTTACAACTGTTCTAGGGAATCTTACAACTGTTCTGGCAGATCTTACAACTGTTCTGGCAGCTCTTACAACTGTTCTGGCAGCTCTTACAACTGTTCTGGCAGCTCTTACAACTGTTCTGGCAGCTCTTACAACTGTTCTGGCAGCTCTTACAACTGTTCTGTCACCTCTTACAACTGTTCTGGCAGCTCTTACAACTGTTCTGGCAGATCTTACAACTGTTCTGGCAGCTCTTACAACTGTTCTGGCAGATCTTACAACTGTTCCAGCAGATATTACAACTGTTCTAGCAGCTCTTACAACTGTTCTAGGGAATCTTACAACTGTTCTGGCAGATCTTACAACTGTTCTGGCAGCTCTTACAACTGTTCTGGCAGCTCTTACAACTGTTCTGGCAGATCTTACAACTGTTCTGGCAGCTCTTACAACTGTTCTGGCAGCTCTTACAACTGTTCTGGCAGCTCTTACAACTGTTCTGGCAGCTCTTACAACTGTTCTGGCAGCTCTTACAACTGTTCTGGCAGATCTTACAACTGTTCTGGCAGCTCTTACAACTGTTCTGGCAGATCTTACAACTGTTCCAGCAGATATTACAACTGTTCTAGCAGCTCTTACAACTGTTCTAGGGAATCTTACATCTGTTCTGGCAGATCTTACAACTGTTCTGGCAGATCTTACAACTGTTCTGGCAGCTCTTACAACTGTTCTGGCAGCTCTTACAACTGTTCTGGCAGCTCTTACAACTGTTCTGGCAGCTCTTACAACTGTTCTGGCAGCTCTTACAACTGTTCTGGCAGCTCTTACAACTGTTCTGGCAGATCTTACAACTGTTCCAGCAGATCTTACAACTGTTTTGGGGAATCGTACAACTGTTCTGGCAGATCTTACAACTGTTCTGGCAGATCTTACAACTGTTCTATCAGATCTTATAACTGTTCTATCAGATCTTATAACTGTTCTATCAGATCTTACAACTGTTCTATCAGATCTTATAACTGTTCTATCTGATCTTATAACTGTTCTATCAGATCTTATAACTGTTCTAGCAGATCTTATAACTGTTCTAGCAGGCCTTATAACTGTTCTATCAGATCTTATAACTGTTCTAGCAGATCTTATAACTGTTCTAAGAGGACTTATAACTGTTCTAGCAGGCCTTATAACTGTTCTAGCAGATCTTATATCTGTTCTAAGAGGACTTATAACTGTTCTAGCAGGCCTTATAACTGTTCTAGCAGGCCTTATAACTGTTCTAGCAGGCCTTATAACTGTTCTAGCAGATCTTATAACTGTTCTAGCAGCTCTTACAACTGTTCTGGCAGATCTTACAACTGTTCCATCAGATCTTATAACTGTTCTAGCAGGCCTTATAACTGTTCTAGCAGATCTTATAACTGTTCTAAGAGGACTTATAACTGTTCTAGCAGATCTTATAACTGTTCTAAGAGGACTTATAACTGTTCTAGCAGATCTTATATCTGTTCTAAGAGGACTTATATCTGTTCTAGCAGATCTTATAACTGTTCTAGCAGATCTTATAACTGTTCTAGCAGATCTTATAACTGTTCTAGCAGATCTTATAACTGTTCTAAGAGGACTTATAACTATTCTATAAAATTTTGCAATAGTTCTAACAGGCTTTAATGGATAAATATTTCACTTGTGTAACATTGGGGAATCTTTATTGTGTTAATGGTTTCCCGGCCAGTGGCTTCTTCAGTCCATTGCAGAGAAGAACGGTGGTAGATGAAGAAAAGCTCGAGGTAGTCAGTCCCTCGAGCAAGAGTCGATGTGTTCCCTGTGACAACACGTTGTTGTGTTGGGCAAAATTTTGTATTATAAAGTTTAGAAAAGCGTCAAGTTGATAATTGGGACATATAGGCACCTACTTCCGCTGGAAGGTTTCTCCACTGGTGACTTAGCCTACCACTGCTTCACGTACCTCCACTGATGGGCTTCTCCACAGGAGACTGCCTACGACTGCTCTACCTACTCCCACTGGTGGGTTTCTCCTCTGGTGACTCCGCCTATCACTGTTTCACCTCGTCTGTCTGCAGTACATGAGCTTTGGTCTCGTGGTGTAATTATAGACTTTTTCCTGCGTGCACTCCGAATCTGCAGCAATGAGTTCCTTGAGGAAGGATGCTCGCTAACTGAACAAAGATTTTCTAAACTTCACTATCCTCGGCACTTCATTAGAGACTGCAGACGACGGGCATCAAACATCTTTAACACTGTTATATCTTCGAAATTGGTCATCCTGTGTTATTTAACTATTGTAAGAGAATATGTTCATCACTTAATATTATAGCGCGAAAGTCCCCGTTTATAGCTAAAATAGAGACTTTCGGCGTTATATTATTATCTGTTAATATATGAAAAATACCATGGTATTATCGTAATTATCACTATTATCACTATTATCGTTATTATCACTGTTATTGTATTATTATTGTTAAGTAGGATTTCTTGTGTATATAGAGTAGAGTTTAAGTCTCGGAACCATCCGGTGAATTGTTCAATTGTTTATGTCCGGCTGGCTGAGGTGGGTGAGCTGATCCAACCTGACGACGTGTCAACAGACTGGCAAGTAGTCAGTCTGCTCCCTGCTCTAGCCCTGACATCTGATCGTATATTGGCTCTTACAGTGTACAATTTGAATGGTTTTGAGAACTGGACTCAAGAGCTGATTCACTTTGTTCCTCATTGCTTTGAAAGACTCTTTTGATATTTATATTCTTGGTCAGTTCAGTAATCCATAGAGATACTTTACGGCCAGAATCAAAGGTCTTGCTAAATCTTGTACCTTTTGTATTTTGAGTTTACAGTCTTGTTAAGACAAAGACGTAAATGTTATTGAAGACTGAATTACAGGAAGAATAATTAAACTTCCTTATTAATGTGACATTTCCATGATTTTGAACTAAATGTATATGATAAATTTATTGTACCAAGTATTAAGTTACATTAAATACAAAGAGAAGATAAAGTATATTGTATTTAAATACTTTAATAAATTTGAATATTATTCTATGGAGTTTCCCAGTTGAAATTATTTCCCCTAGACTCTAAAACTTTAAATAACTCGGATCCAAAAATCTTGTTGCATAAGAAATGAATGGTAACAGGCCACATTCTGAAGTTCTTTAAAAAATTTCTTATTCGCAACAAATGGGGTACCCGTCCGGGATCTCTGTTGTTTTAAGACATTGATCAAAAGAACAATATTAAAGTTATATACTGGGAATTTATCTTTAGTTAATTTCAAAATATTGATCATGGAAGATCACATTAAAGAGTTATTTGAAGATTTAACATTGTCAAAGCTGGACTCCTTGAAACTTCAAACGTGCTGGCAGATAGCCCGTAAATTGGGAGTACCATACAATAGATATTACACAGCCAATACCGTAAGGGCAATAATTAGAAAAAAATTGTTTCCAGGGGCCTCTAACCATCATGTAGCAGGAGATTCTGACTCTGAAAGTTTAATTTCTCAAGTAAGCTACCAGTCGAGATTCGAAGTATTAGAAGAACAATTTCAAAGAGTTGATCTTGAAATTGAATCAGATAGATTAGGTCCCGCTTTGGCCTCTAGTAAAGTAGATGAAGTATTGCAGGGTGCAGCCGCTGTTCGGCATTCGCCCGTTACTGAAGGAATTCCTCCTCTTCAAGGGGGGCTCCTTGGCGTGGTGAAGAGGCTCTTGGTCAGAGGAATTAGACCTATCGGTCTTCTTCCTCAGACCGAACCTAATTACCCCCCAATCTCCCCTCCCCTATCCCATCCTCCCCATCCTCCCCTTTTTCCTTTCCTCCTCCCCCTCCCCACTCCTCCCTTTTGCCCTTCCTCTTTTTGTCCTTTGGGATTTCTCCCACAGGCGCGCTAGTTCCTAGGTAGGAGAAAGGATACCGGGGTCCATCCCATTCCGTTGAGGTTCTTAGCGGTGGCGTAGTTTGCCGTGGAATCTGGATCGCCTGGGGATGTCCCGATCCCTCTCCGGTATCCCGGAGTAGCTTTGGGTGTCTTTCGGGCGACGAGTGTATCTCTGGAAGCCACCTTTCGGATTCCGGGGGTGGTGGCCGAAGGAGGTATGCTTTGTGGCGGATATCCGGCCGCCCTCTCTTTTGTCCACCGAGGTAGCTCGGCAGATGTGAGGTTGCTATCCCGGATTGTTAGTTTACTAGCATGATGGGTAGGGTATGGCACGGGTTCCATGCTGCATCTGCGCTACTTGCGGTGCTGAGGTCCTCTTGGGCGCGGAGGGAGATTTCTGGCCCTTTCATTCCTCCTAGGAACTATCCCTCCCCGGTCCCCCTTTTTTTTTCTTTTTTTTATTTTTATTTTCTTTTCTTCTTTCTTTTTTTTTTCTTAAAAACAAAAAGAAAGAAGTAACCTAACCATGGCAGCCCTAGTCCATGAACCTGGTACCCCCGGGCCCCTTCTTGATACCGCACCCCGTTCTGACCCCGCCTCGTCTTTGGACCACTCTTCAGACATTCCTCATGCCTCTGTACCTATTGCCGGTGCTGTTTCCTCACCCGCTTCAGGTACTGAGGCCTCGACTGACTCCTTCGATTTATCAGACCTTCGCTCTCCTCTGACTATGCTTCCGGCCTCTCCCTCTACGGTGCGGCAATTTTCAAATCGCCGACCCGTTCCACGTCGGACCAACTCTGGTCCCACGCCTAAACGTCAACGACAATTACCTGCTGATGATACTTCTCTTCACCTTCTCGTTCTTCTCAGAAACGATCGACACGTCCTTCACTACCTTTCCACGCTCAGTTTCAGACTGAACAGTGGACTAAATTCTTCACTTTACGACCAACTTCCTCTACTGCCTATCTTTCTGACCATAGTATTGGCAAGGCACTCCTACGCCATGTTGGTAAAGATATTTCTTTTCATGCTCTTAAGAGCGGTACGCGCATCATTACCGTACAGAATGCTACCCAGGCTCATGAGCTCTCTCGTCTTTCCCATATAGATACTGTTCCTGTCACTCTTGAAAAACATCATTCCCTCAATTCTTGTAGTGGTACCGTCATTCTGCCCCATACCATAGTTCAACAAAATTTCCAGACATGTGGCACCGACATTCTAGAACAGCTGGAACTCCAAGATCTCCCAATCCTCAAGGTAGACACTTACGTTCTTCCTGCCCGTGGGCGGAGACGATACCCTAGCAATGTGGCTCGTTTAACTTTTGACAGCCGAGAACTCCCATCCTCAGTTTATATAGCAGGACATCGGTTACAAATTCGAAAGGTGATCCCTACACCACAACAGTGTAGAAATTGCTGGCGATTTGGCCATCCAGCGAAATATTGCAGATCTATCGCCGAATGCCCAGTCTGTGGTGCCGATGACCATTCTAATACGTCTTGCAATCGATCTCCCTCTTGCCTTAACTGTCATGAGGCTCACCCTTCGTACTCTCGCCGTTGTCAGGTCTATTTAAACGAGCGGGAAATCCGTTACCTCAAAGAGACAGAAGGTCTCCCTTATGCCATGGCAGTTTCTCATCTCCGCCTCCAAGGGAGACTCCCACGTGTTTCTTATTCCCGTGTTTCAAAACGTCCCCCCACTTCTGGTATCCCATCTTCTACACCCACCTCTGTGGTTACCTCTCCCATAATCACTCCTGTATCTAATCCTTTTGCTGTCCTCGGCTCAGACGTCCCTACTTCAACGCCTCAGTCTAATCTCGCTTCTTCGAGTTCTCTCTTACAAGCCTCAGTATCGACGAGACCTCGTACGACACCTCTTCCCAATCGTCCCTCTACTTCTCAAAAGTCAAAAAAAGGTCCGGTAACACCTCCTACCCATCTTCCACCTCCTCATTTTACCCTCCCTGTCTCTGTCCCTAGTTCTTCCCCTCTCACTGGCTCAGTTACAAGTGCAGAGGTTCACCCTCCTCCTCGTAATGTACCTTCCTCCCCTGTTCCCTCCCAAGTTTCTTCCTCTTCTGCCACCTCCCAGGTTCCTGTCTCTTCTGTCCCCTGCCACGCTTCTCCAGTTCCCTCCACCCTTTCGCCCCCCCCTACCTTGGTACAGTCCAATACAGTTCCAATCTTTACTCATCCTCCCCCTACCATTCCCAATATTGTCTCCCATACGACATCTCTGAATTCCGAAACACTTGAAGCAATCTCTGAATATATTGCAGAGACCAAACCATCAATGGACACTGATCCACCTTCCGCTCTTTCTCTCTCCTCTGCTCCATCTGCGCAACTCCTTTCTTCACAGCGCACCGTTCCTTCGCTGCTTGAACATTTTCCACTGCCTCCGCATGTGGACTTTTCTAACCCTTCTAGTCCGTAGGAACCCTTACCTGCGGATTTCAAGTATCTTTATCATTGCCAATCATGGCCTTTTTACAGTGGAATATACGCGGCCTCAGGGGTAATCGGGGTGAGCTTCAGATGTTACTCTCCCAGTTTGCCCCTGTTGGTGTTTGCTTACAGGAACCAAAATTACACTCTGCTGTTATTTCTCACATCTCAGGCTATAATTTATTGTATTCTTTAGATCCTTTTCCTGATGGGACCTTTAATGAAAGTGCCCTTCTTCTCCGCACTGATATTCCGTACCATCAGCTATTTGTTCATACTTCGCTGCATTACACAGCAGCCCGTATCCACTTACATAGGTGGTATACGCTCTGTTCTTTATATCTCTCTCCTTCTCGGGCATTATCTATTCCGGATTTTGCCTTCCTTGTTTCGTCATTACCGCCACCGATTCTGTTACTTGGTGATTTTAATGCCCACCATTTCCTCTGGGGGGGGTCTCACTGTGATTCCCGTGGAATTCAGTTAGAGGCTTTTCTTGCCACCCACCCCCTCCATGTTTTAAATACAGGTACTCACACCCATTTTGATCCTCGGACTCATACTCTCTCTTGCATCGATCTCTCAATCTGCTCTTCCTCCGCCGCATTAGACTTCACTTGGTCTGTTCTCCCGGACTTACATGACAGTGATCATTTCCCAATCATTCTTACTTCCCCTTCATATTCGCCACCTCTTCGCACCCCACGCTGGCAATTTAATCGGGCAAATTGGAACCTTTACTCACACCTAACTGTTTTTAAAGAGGTTCCTTCTTCGTCCTCCATCGATGAGCTTTTACACCTCTTCTCGTCCTCCGTTTTCACAGCAGCTTCTCATTCTATACCCCAAACTTCGGGCAGGCATTCTCAGAAATGCGTGCCTTGGTGGTCTCCTGCTTGTGCTCGTGCAGTACGTTTGAAACGCGCTGCATGGGGCAGGTACCGGTACAATAGAACCACAGAGCGACTCCTTGATTTTAAACAGAAGCGTGCGATCGCTCGCCGTGTCATCCGTGACGCTAAACGCACTTGCTGGCGAGATTATGTCTCCACCATCACCTCTGCTTCCTCTATGAGTGCAGTCTGGAAAAAAGTACGAAAACTGAGTGGTAAATATTCTCCTGACCCGGCTCCTGTTCTGCGGGTTGCCGGTGTTGATATAGCAAACCCACTAGATGTTGCCAATGAAATTGGCAATCATCTGGTCCGTATTTCTCAGGGACTCCATCTATGCCCCTCATTTCTTTCCTCAAAGTCTGCCAGAGAGTTAGCACCCTTGGACTTTTCTTCTCTCAGAGAAGAACAGTATAATGTGCCTTTTACACTTCAAGAACTGGAGGCAACACTCTCAGCTTGTCGATCATCGGCAGCTGGGCCCGACGACATTCATATTCGTATGCTACAACATTTACATCAGTCAGCCCTTGCAGTCCTATTACGCCTTTACAATCTTATTTGGTCACAAGGAGTTCTTCCACAGCTGTGGAAATCCGCCATTGTTCTCCCTTTCCGCAAACCAGGCACTACGGGACATGAAACCTCCCACTATCGTCCCATTGCTCTTACCAGTGCAGTTTGCAAAGTAATGGAACGTCTAGTAAATAGACGTTTAGTGTGGTATTTAGAGACACACAACAGTCTCTCCACTCGTCAATATGGCTTTCGTAAGGGACGTTCTACCATAGACCCCTTACTGCGCTTGGATACGTATGTTCGTAATGCCTTTGCGAATAACCACTCAGTTATTGCCATATTTTTTGACCTTGAGAAGGCATATGACACAACTTGGAGGTATAATATTTTAGCCCAAGCCCACTCCTTAGGCCTTCGAGGCAATCTACCATCCTTCCTTAAGAACTTTTTAACTGACAGGCATTTCCGTGTTCGGGTTAATAATGTGCTCTCCCCGGACTTTATCCAAGCTGAAGGTGTCCCCCAGGGATGTGTTCTGAGCACAACACTTTTTCTCCTTGCTATTAATGATTTGGCCTCTAGTCTTCCATCAAATATTTGGTCATCACTCTATGTTGATGACTTCGCTATTGCCTGTGCAGGCGCTGACTGTCACCTCCTTACAGTTTCTCTCCAACATGCAGTCGACCGTGTTTCCAATTGGGCCACCACACATGGGTTTAAATTTTCCAGCACTAAAACCCACCAAATCACTTTCACTAGACGCTCTGTCATCTCCGATCATCCTTTGTACCTCTATGGCTCCCGTATCCCTGAACGTGATACAGTCAAGTTTCTGGGCCTCCTCTTTGATCGTAGGTTATCCTGGAAACCTCACATTACCTCTCTGAAGGCAACTTGTCACAGCCGGCTGAACCTTCTTAAAACCCTTGCTCATCTTTCGTGGGGAGCTGATCGTCGAACCCTCCTTCACCTACATTCCACCCTTATTTTATCGAAACTTGATTATGGTGACCAGATCTATTCAGCGGCATCTCCTGCTACTCTCTCTAGCCTTAACCCCATTCATCACCAAGGATTACGTTTATGCCTTGGTGCTTTTCGCTCTTCCCCTGTCGAAAGCCTCTATGCAGAAGCGAACGTTCCATCCTTATCCGATCGCCGTGATGCCCATTGCCTGCGCTACTATGTACGCTCTCATGATCTCCGCAATCCTTCCATTTATAGAATGGTCACTGATAGTAGACATTCTTTATTTGTTCGCCGCCCCTGCTTACTCCGTCCCTTCTCTCTTCGCCTTCATTCGCTCTTGTCTTCTCTTCAACTACCACCTTTCTATGTACATGTAGCATCTCACTTTTCCCTACCCCCCTGGGAAGTTCCAGCTGTTCGAGTCTGTTCTTTCTCCCTCCCTTGCTTGAAAGCCCAACTGTCTACGGTCGCTTCCCGCTCTCTTTTTCTTGACCACTTTCACTCTCATTCTCATGCCATTGCTGTGTACACAGATGGCTCTAAGTCTTCTGACGGCGTAGGATTCGCAGCAGTGTTTCCGGACAGCGTCGTACAAGGGCATTTACTATCTTCGGCTAGTATTTTTACTGCTGAATTATATGCCATCCTTACAGCACTTATCCGTATTGCATCTATGCCTGTGTCATCATTTGTGGTTGTCTCAGACTCCCTTAGTGCTTTACAGGCTATACAAAAATTTGATACACCTCACCCCTTAGTCCTCCGTATCCAACTTTGGCTACGCCGCATCTTTACCAAGCATAAAGATATTGTTTTTTGTTGGGTCCCTGGTCATGTTGACGTACAGGGCAATGAACAGGCAGACACTGCTGCGCGGTCAGCAGTACATGACCTACCAGTTTCTTATAGAGGTATTCCATGTACGGACTATTTTGCTGTAATATCTTCCCACCTTCACACCCGTTGGCAACAACGTTGGTCTACTATGCTCGGCAACAAACTTCAGTCTATTAAACCGAGTATAGGTTACTGGCCGTCTTCTTATCACCAGTGTCGAGGTTGGGAGACTACTCTCTCCCGTCTTCGCATTGGCCATACTCGTCTTACTCATGGATATCTCATGGAGAGGCGTCTTGCTCCTCTCTGTGAGAATTGCCAAGCTCCATTATCAGTCAGCCACATTCTGTTGGACTGCCCACTTTATCAACGAGCACGCAGAATTTACCTCTGTCGTCGTCTTCGCCCCGCTGCTCTCTCTTTACCTTCCCTTCTCGCTGATGGACCCACCTTTCATCCGGACTCTCTCATTGACTTTTTGACAACGACTGACTGACTTCACAAATTCTGATACTTTCAGCCCTTTCTACTTCAATCTCTTGCTACCCTCTACCCCCGTACTATCCCCTGCCCCGCTGTTTTCTGTAACCTGCTGATCATCCCCCCTCCCTTCTGCCATCCAATTCCCTTGCTTCCTTCCCTACCCTGCAGCGCTGTATAGCCCTTGTGGCTTAGCGCTTCTTTTTGATTATAATAATAATAATCCTATTAATGGTCAGCTTGGCCCTCACCAAGGTGAAAGTCCAAAGGAATATCCACATACCACCAGTTCAATTCCCTCATTTTAGATACCATCGGGGCATATTTCTCAAAGTCAGTTTGAGAAATTAGAGAGACTATTTATTTTACAGACTGCTCAAATTGAGGCTCAGCGTAAATTAAATGAAGAAGACTTTCAAAGGGAAACGCTCCGCTATATAAGACAACAACAACAAGGAAATGTGAGTGAAAGATGTACTGAATCCTCAAATGATTCTTTCAATATACAAAAAGCTGCATCTATGGTTCCAAGATTTAATGACGGAGATTTAGATACTTATTTTGAAGTCTTTGAGAATCAAGCACGTGCTATGCGCTGGCCCCGACAACACTGGGCAACCTTATTACATACTTCGTTGTCTGGTAAAGCTCAAAGTTGTACGGCTACGTTACCTTTTGAGAAATATGTGGATTATGATTCCGTTAAGAAGGCTATCCTAAAGGCTTATGATCTCCTCCCAGTAAGTTATCAAAAAACCTTTAGAGCATTAAAACGCCAGCCAACTCAGTCGTATGTAGATTTTGCACGTGAAAAGAAAATCGCTTTTGAGAGATGGTGTAGAGCTTCTAACTGTAAATCTATGGAAAGTCTTTCCCAATTGATCCTGCATGAGGATTTCTATAATAATTTACCAGAAGACTTGCATAGGTATTTGATTAGTTGCCCCATAGTAAATATACTAGAAACAGCCTCGCTCGCCGATAATTATGAAATATCTCAACAATTGATTGGCGAAACAAAAAGTAAGGAAACAGTGACTAAATATGCCCCTAAGAAAGGACGATCCAATCTTACAGATGCGTCGCATACAGAATCCTTGCCCGACCTCCTATGATGCCTCCACGCCCATTAATAATAAATTTAGATCTAACTCTAGGAAAAGTTCAAAACCACTAAGGCATAACAGTGAGTTGAACTGCACTTATTGTAATAAGAAAGGGCATTTAAGGAAACACTGTTATTGGCTAGAGAGGGATACTAGGAACGAGCGACTTCGTTTTCCAACTCAGATAATATCTTCATCGACAACTCAAAAGAAACTGAACCCTAGTACCGAACAAGGTTCACAAGAACGAATCAGTAGTCATTCTAGATGACTCAATACTAGAGCTGTTTCAGAAAAAGATATTCACTCAGCTATGAGTCCCTACTTTGCTAAAGTGAAAGTTGGAATAGACGAGACTCAATTAGTTGAAATTAATTCCTTCCGTGATACTGGAAGTTATTTAACATTGTTGAAGCAGGACATACTTCCCGTAAGTGATATGACTCGCACAAAGCTAGATGTCTTATTAGAAGCCTATGGAGGCACCATTATAAGAGTGCCTCTTCACAGGATATACATCCAAACACCAACCTATACTGGCTTTGTGTCGGTAGGTATATCCAGTGAAACTTTTCCTATTCAGGGTGTTGACTTACTCTAGACTATCCGGGTATAAGCCGAGAGCCCCTAGTTATTGATAATTCTACTGACATTAACTATGCCATAGAAGCTCGAAAAGAGGCTCCTACCTTATTTCCTCTCAATGTTATAACTAGAGCAATGTCTAGAGCGCCTCAAAATCCTTTATCAACTGAAGTCCTAAGTGAAGGCGAAGATTTAGGTCTCGATTTATTGTTCAGCCGATCCTTACAACCCGGATCTTCAAATCTGAAATATTCTATGATCGGCCCTTTTCAAGATTCTGATATTAAAATGCTATCGAAAGAAGATTTAATAAGGGATCAGTTCCTTGATCCATCCCTAGAGAAATTACGAGAGATAGCTATTACAGAAGACGACGCCCAAGACCTGGACAATTGTTACTATCTTGCTAATGGTATATTAATGAGAAAGGAAAAGTCTCTTTTGTCTTCCGACGATCATCTGTCTACCAGCAAACATCTAGTAGTGCTACCTAACACCTTTAGAGAATTGGCTATTAGTTTCGCCCACCATAGTCCCATGGGAGGACATTTGGGAGTAAAGAAAACGCTGGGCAAAATAGCCAAGCATTTTCATTGGCCCAGAATGAAGGAGACTGTGGAAAGCTATCTAAAAGGTTGTCAAGTCTGCCAAGTGACCGGCAAACCTTCGCACACACCTCCACCAGTTCCCCTCATTCCGATTCCCGTCAGTGGTGAGCCCTTCTCACGCCTGATAATAGATTGTGTTGGTCCGTTACCCAAGACTAAACAAGGGAATCAATATCTGTTTACAATTATGGATGTCGTTACTCGATATCCAGAGGCTATCTCTTTGAGAAAAATTAATTCTCGCATCATTGTTCGAGCTTTGCAAAAAATTTTCTCACAGGTGGGGATTCCCCGAATAATTCAATCCGATCAAGGTTCAAATTTTACCTCTAAGATGTTTCGCGATGCCTTATCTCGCCTCGGAATTAAGTGCGTATTTTCTGTTGCTTATCACCCTCAGTCGCAAGGAGCCCTCGAACGATTTCATCAAACATTAAAATCAATGATGAGAGCGTACTGCGAGCAGTTTTCCAGAGATTGGGACGAAGGAATACCATTCCTCTTGTTCGCCTTAAGGGAAAGCGAACAAGAAAGCACTGGGTTCAGTCCATTTGAATTAATTTACGGACACCAAGTACGCGGCCCCCTCGCTGTACTAAAAGATTCATGGACCGGAAAATCAGAACCCTCGCTTAAAACAACTCCAACTCTAATGCAAAAGCGTTTGTCACAACTGAGGGAATTAGCCTCAAAAAACTTAGCTAAGGCCCAATCCAAGATGAAGCATTGTTATGACAAACACACACACTCTCGTTTCTTCAAACCAGGTGACAGTGTGATGGCACAGAAATTCTTACCTGGACACGCTCTGCAACCTAGATACGAAGGTCCTTTGGAAGTGATTGAGCGGCTCAATGAGGTAAATTATGTACTACAAACTCCAGGAAAGAGAAAAGCAAAACGTACTTATCACATAAACCAACTTAAGGCTTACCACCCTAGTATCGTACCAGTTACGACAGTTCTTCCTTTAGCTGAAGCTGAAAATGTAAGTCTGCCCAGCATCTCTAAAGCGATAGAAGTACTTTTAAAAAATTCAGAGACATTGCAATCTCTTGATACCTTTCTTATGGACCTTGATTTGAAGAAAGCCAAAGATATCAAAGACTTGATATTACGTTATGAGGTTTTATTCGATGACGTCCCTAGGTGTTGTACATTGGGAATTCATGACATAGATGTACAAGGAGCAAAGCCTTGCAAACAGTCACCTTATAGGGCAAGTCCACTCAAACAAGAAACATTAAACAAAGAAGTAGAATTTTTGTTGTCCCATGGACTCATAGAACAGAGTAAAAGTCCGTGGGCCTCACCCTGTATATTAGTTCCCAAGCCTGATGGAACTTCTAGAATGTGCACTGATTATCGTAAGGTTAATGCTCTCACGGTACCAGATGGTTTCCCACTACCCCATATTGATGATCTAATAGACAGAGTATCAGGAGCCGCCTATGTCACCCGCCTGGATTTATTAAGGGGCTATTACCAAGTGCCGCTTACCCAGCAAGCCCAAGAAATATCCGCATTTACTATACAAGGCGGATTATTCAATTATCGTGTTATGCCCTTCGGGTTGTGTAACGTGGCCTCTACCTTTCAGCGCCTGATGAACCTGCTGACCAATGATTTAGGAGTGGATGCATATCTAGATGATCTTGTTATATATAGCAATGAGTGGGAGCAACATTTAATTCGTCTGGAAACCTTATTTAAGAAGTTAGAAAAGTACAACTTCACCATAAATTTAGCCAAGTGTCAGTTTGGACAAGCCAAGATTAAATACCTCGGTTTTTGTATAGGTCAGGGTGAGGTACGTCCTGTTGATGTAAAAGTTAGAGCCATTGCCGAGTTTCCTATCCCTCAAGATAGAAAGTCTATACAGAGGTTCCTTGGAATGACTGGTTATTATCGACGTTTCTGTCCTAATTTTTCTCAGGTTGCATCTCCTCTTACTGAGTTAACCAGTAGTAAGATGAAGTTTTGCTGGACGAAAGATTGTGAGATAGCTTTTAATCGGTTGAAGCGGTTGCTTTCTTCGTCACCCATATTGAAAAGTCCTGACTTTAATCAACCCTTCTACTTACACGTTGATGCCAGCGGTTATGCTGTGGGGGTTGTGTTACTTCAGAAATCACCCTCTACTGATATTTTGCATCCTATATCTTATTTTTCTTCAAAGTTAAAACGTCACCAAAAGAATTACGCCACTGTAGAGAAAGAAGCTCTTGCCCTAGTAATATCTTTGGAACATTTTGACATTTATCTGGGAAACTCCCCCCATAAAATTATGGAATTTTCTGATCACAACTCTTTAATTTATATTAATTCTATGAAATCAAAGAACACCCGGATCCTCAGGTGGGCTCTGAGGATCCAACCTTATCTGATTAGTATTCAACACTTAAGTGGATCCCTTAACATAATTGCTGATGCCCTTTCTCGCCCCTGAAAAAAAAAAATTGTATACCTTAAAATGTAAAGTAAAGTAATGAGTACTCTTAGAGCCTAATTTATATGTATATTATATATTTTTGTTAATGATTTTCTTTTATATTGACATTATGACTATGAAAGCTGTTTCGTTTGATGGGACGAAGTATTAAGTCCACATGGATGACCCTGACAGTCATGTCCGAGACTCCTATTCTCGAATTATGATGGAAGCCACTCCAGATAGTTCTTCCGGCCATTGTTCCAAAAGCTCATCCTCTGGCAGCAGCGCTGTATAGTCCTTGTGGCTTAGCGCTTCTTTTTGATTATAATAATAATCATCCTCTGGCAAATAACCATGCTGATCGAGTTATTTCTTCTCCATTCTTCCGTCATACTACATGCCTTATTTACCAAGAGGACGCTTACTATAAAGGAGATATTACCAAGGACGCTTGCAAACTCCCTACTGCGACCTATTGTCGTACGAGGGGGGGGGTGTTATATCTTCGAAATTGGTCATCCTGTGTTATTTAACTATTGTAAGAGAATATGTTCATCACTTAATATTATAGCGCGAAAGTTCCCGTTTATAGCTAAAATAGAGACTTTCGGCGTTATATTATTATCTGTTAATATATGAAAAATACCATGGTATTATCGTTATTATCACTATTATTTTATTATTATTGTTAGGTAGGATTTCTTGTGTATATAGAGTAGAGTTTAAGTCTCGGAACCATCCGGTGAATTGTTCAATTGTTTATGTCCAGCTGGCTGACGTGGCTCAGCTGATCCAACCTGACGACACGTCAACAGACTGGCAAGTAGTCAGTCTGCTCCCTGCTCTAGCCCTGACAACTGATCGTATATTGGCTCTTACGGTGTACAGTTTGAATGGTTTTGAGAATTGGACTCAAGAGCTGACTCACTTTGTTCCTCATTGCTTTGAAAGACTCTTTTGATATTTATATTCTTGGTCAGTTCAGTAATCCATAGATACTTTACGGCCAGATTCAAAGGTCTTGCTAAATCTTGTACCTTTTGTACTTTGAGTTTACAGTCTTGTTAAGACAAAGACGTAAATGCTATTGAAGACTGAATTACAGGAAGAATAATTAAATTTCCTTATTAATGTGACATTTCCATGATTTTGAACTAAATGTACATGATAAATTTATTGTACAAAGTATTAAGTTACATTAACTACAAAGAGAAGATAAAGTATTGTATTTAAATACTTTAATAAATTTTAATATTATTCTATGGAGTTTCCCAGTTGAAATTATTTCCCCTAGACTCTAAAACTTTAAATACCTCGGATCCAAAAATCTTGTTGCATAAGAAATGAATGGTAACAGGCCACATTCTGAAGTTCTTTAAAAAATTTCTTATTCGCAACAAACACACCCAGATTAGACACTGCCGAGAGGAGATACATTGTCATCCCCACCAACTCCATTGCCAAACAAGTTTCCAACATCTTTTACAATACCTCAAACCAAGTATCTACCTCCATAACCACGACCATCAAGGACATTACCAGTAATAGACAGGATAAGCTTCAATCCTCTGCATGGGTATACATAATCCCTTGTAATGACTGCAGCAAATTATACGTGGGCGAAACATCCAGAGACCTCCGAACACGTATTTCAGAATACCAGCACGAAGGGAGATCTGACGATCTAAGGAATGCCTGTGTTTAACGCCCAAATTCACATAACCATCTAATCAACTACAGAAATGCAAGACCTATCGCCAGAGAAGACAACACTCAGTACCGCAGAATCCTGGAATCATCACTCATCTGTATATCCAACAACATCAACCAGAACAACGGCTTCCATAACATAGCTGAACCCCTGCCAAGAAACTTTATCATTATCCCACATAAGAACATAAGAATGGAGGAACACTGCGCAAAGTCTACTCATACACTTTTCCAATATATTTATAAAGCTACCCAAGGTTCTAGACTATCACCCTACTCGGTAGATTGTCACATGCAGCATTCTCTACCTGACCTAGCATTCTCTACCTGACTTCATCCTATAAATACTCGCGTACCTTTTACCCAGGTAGTTCTGTTTGTTACGTGATAAAGACCACTGTGTGGGCGAAACGTTGTCAATAAAGGATCACATTATACTGCTTATGTGTTTATTTTTCCAGATACCAGAAATATTGCCAGCACAACGTAGAGGTCCTCAAGAAGATACTGGTACACTGCTTACGTAAAGTGCCGGATCAACCAGGCTATGATGGCAACGTGAGGCGGCCGGCCACCAACAGCAACAGGCTGGTTGAATAAGCTAAAGCTAAAACGAAATCTTAATTTTTATTAAGGTTAGAAAAACTTAGTTATTTGTGTTTTCGTTTTATTATATTATATGAAACGAGTTTTATATACGAGTGTGATAACTGTCGACTGTCACAGTCGCTGTAGTGAACCGCGTCGACTGGTCACACAGTCGATCTATTGAACCGCGTCGACTGGTCACACAGTCGATCTATTGAACCGCGTCGACTGGTCACACAGCCGATCTATTGAACCGCGTCGACTGGTCACACAGCCGATCTATTGAACTAAACTCTCTTATGATGACAAAATCGATCTATCACACCTGAAGAAGATAGACTGATCAAGTTGCTTCACAAACAACAATTAATATTTACATTTTTAATAATAAATAATAAGGTATAAATATTAATAAATAATAAATGATAAACCTGTTTTTTTGAGGTTATTAAATGTTAAGTCTAGCCTAATGTAGATTAACTTTATTAAGTCTGCCTGTAGGCTGAGGGAGAAAGTTTGTAGGCTGAGGGAGAAAGTTTGTAGGCTGAGGGAGAAAGTTTGTAGGCTGGGGAGAAAGTTTGTAGGCTGAGGGAGAAAGTTTGTAGGCTGAGCGAGAAAGTTTGTAGGCTGAGCGAGAAAGTTTGTAGGCTGAGCGAGAAAGTTTGTAGGCTGGGGGAGAAAGTTTGTAGGCTGAGCGAGAAAGTTTGTAGGCTGAGCGAGAAAGTTTGTAGACTGAGCGAGAAAGTTTGTAGGCTGAGGGAGAAAGTTTGTAGGCTGAGCGAGAAAGTTTGTAGGCTGAGCGAGAAAGTTTGTAGGCTGAGCGAGAAAGTTTGTAGGCTGAGCGAGAAAGTTTGTAGGCTGAGCGAGAAAGTTTGTAGGCTGAGCGAGAAAGTTTGTAGGCTGAGGGAGAAAGTTTGTAGGCTGAGCGAGAAAGTTTGTAGGCTGAGGGAGAAAGTTTGTAGGCTGAGGGAGAAAGTTTGTAGGCTGAGGGAGAAAGTTCGTAGGATGAGGGAGAAAGTTTGTAGGCTGAGGGAGAAAGTTTGTAGGATGAGGGAGAAAGTTTGTAGGCAGAGCGAGAAAGTTTGTAGGATGAGCGAGAAAGTTTGTAGGCTGAGGGAGAAAGTTTGTAGGCTGAGGGAGAAAGTTTGGAGGCTGAGCGAGAAAGTTTGTAGGCTGAGAAAGAAAGTTTGTAGGCTGAGAAAGAAAGTTTGTAGGCTGAGAGAGAAAGTTTGTAGGCTGAGCGAGAAAGTTTGTAGGCTGAGGGAGAAAGTTTGGAGGCTGAGCGAGAAAGTTTGTAGGCTGAGGGAGAAAGTTTGTAGGCTGAGGGAGAAAGTTTGTAGGCTGAGCGAGAAAGTTTGTAGGCTGAGCGAGAAAGTTTGTAGGCTGAGCGAGAAAGTTTGTAGGCTGAGCGAGAAAGTTTGTAGACTGAGCGAGAAAGTTTGTAGGCAGAGCGAGAAAGTTTGTAGGCTGAGGGAGAAAGATTGTAGGATGAGGGAGAAAGTTTGTAGGATGAGCGAGAAAGTTTGTAGGCTGAGGGAGAAAGTTTGTAGGCTGAGCGAGAAAGTTTGTAGGTCGAGGGACAAAGTTTGTAGGCTGAGCGAGAAAGTTTGTAGGCTGAGCGAGAAAGTTTGTAGGCTGAGCGAGAAAGTTTGTAGGCTGAGGGAGAAAGTTTGTAGGCTGAGCGAGAAAGTTTGTAGGCTGAGCGAGAAAGTTTGTAGGCTGAGGGAGAAAGTTTGTAGGCTGGGCGAGAAAGTTTGTAGGCTGAGGGAGAAAGTTTGTAGGCCGAGGGAGAAAGTTTGTAGGCTGAGCGAGAAAGTTTGTAGGCCGAGGGAGAAAGTTTGTAGGCTGAGCGAGAAAGTTTGTAGGCTGAGAGAGAAACTTTGAAGGCTGAGGAAGAAAGTTTGTAGGCTGAGCGAGAAAGTTTGTAGGCTGAGAAAGAAAGTTTGTAGGCTGAGAAAGAAAGTTTGTAGGCTGAGCGAGAAAGTTTGTAGGCTGAGCGAGAAAGTTTGTAGGCTGAGCGAGAAAGTTTGTAGGCTGGGGGAGAAAGCTTGTAGGCTGAGGGAGAAAGTTTGTAGGCTGAGGGAGAAAGTTTGTAGGCTGAGCAAGAAAGTTTGTAGGCTGAGCAAGAAAGTTTGTAGGCTGAGGGAGAAAGTTTGTAGGCTGAGGGAGAAAGTTTGTAGGCTGAGGGAGAAAGTTTGTAGGCTGAGGGAGAAAGTTTGTAGGCTGAGGGAAAAAGTTTGTAGGCTGAGGGAGAAAGTTTGTAGGCTGAGGGAGAAAGTTTGTAGACTGAGGGAGAAAGTTTGTAGGCTGAGGGAGAAAGCTTGTAGGCTGAGGGAGAAAGCTTGTAGGCTGAGCGAGAAAGCTTGTAGGCTGAGGCGAGAAAGCGAGAAAGTTTGTAGGCTGAGGCGAGAAAGTTTGTAGGCTGAGGGAGAAAGCTTTGTAGGCTGTAGGCTGAGGGAGAAAGTTTGTAGGCTGAGAGAAAGTGTAGGCTGAGCGAGAAAGTTTGTAGGCTGAGGGAGAAAGTTTGTAGGCTGAGTGAGAAAGTTTGTTTGCTGGGGAGAAAGTTTGTAGGCTGAGGGAGAAAGTTTGTAGGCTGAGGGAGAAAGTTTGTAGGCTGAGCGAGAAAGTTTGCAGGCTGAGCGAGAAAGTTTCTAGGCTGAGAGAGAAAGTTTGTAGGCTGAGGGAGAAAGTTTGTAGGCTGAGGGAGAAAGTTTGTAGGCTGAGGGAGAAAGTTTGTAGGCTGAGGGAGAAAGTTTGTAGGCTGAGGGAGAAAGTTTGTAGGCTGAGGGAGAAAATTTCTAGGCTGAGCAAGAAAGTTTGTAGGCTGAGGGAGAAAGTTTGTAGGCTGAGTGAGAAAGTTTGTAGGCTGTGGAGAAAGTTTGTAGGCTGAGGGAAAATGTTTGAAGACTGAGGGAGAAAGTTTGTAGGCTGAGGGAGAAAGTTTGTAGGCTGAACAAGAAAGTTTGTAGGCTGGGGGAGAAACTTTGTAGGCTAAGGAAGAAAAGAGATCTGTAGGCTAAGAGAGGGAGAATGTCAAGCTTGTAATTTAATGGAGAAAGTCTGGCTTTTAGACTGAGAATAAAATCTGGCTTTTAGACTGAAAGAGAGAGAGAGTCTGATTGTGGGTTAAGGGAGAGAGAAAATCTGGATTTTAGGCTGAGAGAAAGTTTGTTTGTAGGCTGAGGAAGAGAAAAAAAATTGGATTTTAGGCTGAGGGAGAGAAAATCTGATTATAGGCTTAGGCTGAAAGAGAAAGTGTAGTTTGCAGATTTAGGGAGAAAGAAAGTCTAGTTTTTAGGTTCAGAGAGAGAAAGTTTAGTTTGGTGGGGAGAGGGAGAAAGACTATCATGCCTTACATTGTAACCATTCCTTCTCCCTTTGTACAACATATTCTTGACCTTTCACAACATGGTACCATCCTGCTCCCACCTATTTAACATCATGTATAATTAACATTTGTTTGTTCTCGCTCTGATAAATCTCTGAATGATTTTTAAGTAGCGAGTCTTGATGTATCGTAGCGCTGAATGACCCACATGGGTTTACCGCTTCACATAAAGCATTGAAATATATTTCCTTTCTGCTGATATAATATGCAGTGTCCCGAGTCGTACAATATCTTTAAAGTAGTTTATTAAGGAGACAACCGCAACACCACCTCTAAATCATAGGTTGGGGAATGAAGCTGCCGCAGCCCCACATCTGCCGCAGGAGACTAGTAAGTTCTTGTCTAGCCAGGGGACACCTGCGGAACACCTCATCACATATGGCCTCACCACCGACCTCTGTGGCTTTCAGGAGTGCTGCTTTATAGGGCAACAGCGGCTCAGGACTGCTAGAGAAAATTTTAAGGATGAGATTTTCTTCCTGAGAGCGAGCATCTAGCTTCTTGTTGTGTAAATGGCACAAGAGTTTGGGAATGCAGATTTCTGCGTCTGAATGTGTGTCAGCAGACGTCACCGTCCACGCCTTCTCCAGCAGAGTGTCTCGTATATGGCGGCCATGGCCGCCTTCAGCGGAAGGAGGGACACCGTCATGACCACCTTCAGTGGAAAATGGAGGGGCAGGTACATAGCCGCCTTCACCGATAAATGGAGGGGCAGGTACGTAGCCGCCGCCTTCAACAGTAGGGTGAGAAGCGGCATTATAACCGCCTTCAACAGAAGGATGAAGAGAAGCATCATTACCGCCTTCAACAGAAGGATGAGGAGCAGCATCATAGCCGCCCTCAACAGAAGAGTGGAGAGCAACAGCATAGCCGCCTTCAACAGAAGGGTGGAGAGCGGTATCATAACCTCCTTCAACAGAAGGGTGGGGAGCGGTATCATAGCCTCCTTCAACAGAAGGGTGGGGAGCGGTATCATAGCTTCCTTCAACAGAAGGGTGGGGAGCGGTATCATAGCCTCCTTCAACAGAAGGGTGGGGAACAACATCATAGCCGCCGTCAGCAGAAGGATGAGGAGCGGCATCATAGCCTCCTTCAACAGAAGAGTGAGGAGCAGCAACATAGCCGCCGTCAGCAGGAGGATGAGGAGCGGCATCATAGCCTCCTTCAACAGAAGAGTGAGGAGCAGCAACATAGCCGCCGTCAGCAGGAGGATGAGGAGCGGCATCATAGCCGCCTTCAGCAGAACCAGGGGCAGCCTCCTCTTCAAGGTCATATTCCTCGTAATCATATGCTGCTTCTTCCAATCTTACTTTTATTGCAATAATTACGGCAGTCTGAAAGAAAGGACAAGTGATTAATAATATGATATATGATCTTTGAGCTCTCTAATTCACAACATGGAATTAATGCACGGCAACATACAGAAAATGTTGAGAGTACCAACCCAGCGAATGCTTTCTCCCAATCCACGAGTGTAATGAACATTATCTAACGCTTAATTAGGCATAGCTTCAGTTCCAATACTTGATCTAAACCTCCTCTTCCCTTCATAGGTTGCCCATGTTTCTCTTCTGCCATAAACAGTCTTGCCCACCACTCTTTACATAAAAATACTGCTACACACTTTACCCAGTACTGAAGATCACATATAATTTTTATACTCTCTCCTGATCCCTTAACCTCAGCACTTCATGCATCGCTCTGTATGACATACACGGTTTAGTCTTTATTTTCGAATATGCTACTACAAATATTACTAATAATAATAATAATATGCAAAACAACCACAAGGGTAAGTTGAATGATAACTCTAGGTCTTTCATGTTGCAGCCAACACTTTTCCAAGAGCTTGCAATATTGCAAGAGAATGGAGAGGAAACCAGGTAGGGGTGCCCAAGAGCAGGCCTACCAGGGAAGAGGCCAGAGGCGTCTGACATTAGTGCCTTCTCGACAAAATCCCTAGAGTATCTCAGTTTTGTGGCTATGTTGAACATCTTGCTGATTTCGTCCTCTAGGTACTCTGGACTGCAGATGTGCAAGGCTCTCAAGAACATTGTGAGGAACACACTCCTTTTTACCCTGGTTTCGTGGTTGGAATAGTAGTGAATGTATGACGACACATTGGTGGATTTCCTATAAACTGCGAATTTGAATTTTCTATCGACACGATGGATTAAAACATCTAGGAACGGCAAAGTGTTATTTATTTCATGTTGTGGTGAACTTAATGGTAGGTACTAAGCCATTGAGTCTGGGTAGGAACTCATCAATGTTGTGATCATTGGGCCACAAACAAAGAACATCATCTACATATCTGAACCAACTAGCTTTATCTGGGAGAATGTCTTTAAGAAGTCTTGTCTCATAGAATTCCATAAACAGGTTGCTGATAAAGGTGCTACGGGGATTTCCCATTGCCATGCCTTGTTTTTGAGTGTAGCATTTTCCTTCAAATACGAATTTGCAATCAGTAACACAAAGTTTTATCAATTTAATTATTGTTTACGTGGGGAAGGGCATGGGGAAGTTTTCTAGTTCTTCTTTGAGGTACGAAAGCAAGTCAGGGACAGGGACTTTGGTGAACAGAGCTGTGACATCATAGCTCACTAGGGTAAAGTCATGAGGGACATTTAATTTCTGGAGCCTTTCAGTAGTCAACATTATTTTTAGTCTGTGCGTCTGAGATCTTACCAACCATGGGAGCTAGAAGTTTAACCAACCATTTAGATAGGTTATATTCTGCTGAGCCTACTGAACTAATAATGGGACGGGCTGGGTATCCTGCCTTATGGGTCTTGATTGCCCAATATAGATATGGTAGAGTTGCTGACCTAGCAGACAGATATTTAATTAATTCATCATTCCCCTTCAATAACGTTTTAAGGTGTTTATTAAAATGGTTGTTGACTTGGTCAGCGGGGTTTTTAATGAGCGGTTCATGCGTTTCATTATCACTCAATAAATGGTTTAATTTCTTTAAATAATCAGTTTTGTCGAAAATAACAGCTCCCTTAGATTTATCACCTCTTGAGAGGTGCAAAATCTGATCATTATTGAGCTCTTTGTCAGCTTTTGTGAATCTTAATGGGCAGTCGGAGAGCACCAGCTGGAGTAATGTTCCATATATCATACCTTTGCATATTAAATGTATCAGGGGTCAAGTCACCGTCTTTTTCCAGCATGCAAAACAATTTTGCTAAGTCTACGTAATTAACATCATTAGTTGAGGGCACAAAGCTTAATGCCTGTTGATCACTGTTTAATTCCTTGCTAGACAGGTTCATAACAAACTCCGGGTTCACATGTGTGGTCCAACCACTCTGTGCTGTGAGATTAACCTCCTAGTATGATTGTTTATTTCCTCTTATCTCCAAGGGGAAGTGGAACAGAATTCTTCCTCCGTAAGCCATGCGTGTTGTAAGAGGCGACTAAAATGCCGGGAGCAAGGGGCTAGTAACCTCTTCTCCTGTATAAATTACTAAATTTAAAAAGAGAAACTTTCGTTTTTCTTTTTGGCCACCCTGCCTCGGTGGGATATGACCAGTTTGTTGAAAAACAAATAAATAAATTATATATATATATATATATATATATATATATATATATATATATATGCAAGGAATTCGCAAGAGCAGGCGAAATGTACACAAACACTGATCTCTGGCTGAAGGAGACTCGAACCTACGAACTTTGGAACAAGGTACGCAGTGCATTGCCATTCTCACCACACTGGCGCCTAGCACAATGCTAGACGTTGATCCAAGGCAGCCAGCTTTCAGGGAGAAGGCTTACAGCTTTTCATCTCATCCCCTGCATGCATCAGCCTTACTAGAGATTTTAACAAGTACATGTACAAGGTATACAGGTCTAAACAACATCAATGATATACTACTACAAAGAAAGCCGCTTGTTATGCAGATTATTTTGGACGAATTAGGTCATAAGACATGATTTAAAATTATGTCCTATCTAAAATTATATCTTAAACGTATAAAGATACATTTGTTTTCATTTATGTAGGTTGGTAGACAGCAACCACCCAGGGAGGTGCTACCGTCCTACCAAATGAGTGTGAAACATAAGTCTGTAATTGTTTTGCATGATGGTAGGATTGCTGGTGTCTTTTTCAGTCTCCTAAACATGCAAGGTTGCATGTTTTCTTCCTAGTTCTTGCTCTTGTTTATTTCTGCTTATCTCCATGGGGAAGTGGAACAGCATTCTTCCTCCGTAGCTATACGTGTCGTAAGAGGCGACTAAATGCCCGGAGCAATGGGCCAATAACTCCTTCTCTTGTATAAATTATTAAAAAAAAGGAAAAGAATAACTTTATAAAATTGGGATGTTTGAATGTGCGCGGATGTAGTGAGGATGATTAGAAAGAAATGATTGCTGATATTATGAATGAACAGAAGTTGGATGTCCTAACCCTAAGTGACACGAAGCTGAAAGGGGTAGGAGAGTTTCATTGGGGAGAAATAAATGGGATTAAGTCAGAAGTATTTGAGAGAGTTAGAGCTAAGGAAGGGTAGCAATATTGTTGAAGGATCAGTTATGGAGAGAAGAGGGAATATAAATGTATAAATTCAAGGATTATGTGGATTAAAATAAGGGTCGGATGTAAAAAGTGGGTCATAATAAGTGTGTATGCACCTGGAGAAGAGAGGACTATAAAGGAGAGAGAGAGATTTTGAGAGATGTTAAGCGAGTGTGTAAGAACTTTTGAGCCAAATGAGAGTAATCGTGGTAGGGGACATAAATGATAAAGTAGAAGTGTTTAGAGAGGGTGTGGTAGGTAAGTCTGAGGTGCCAGGTGTAAATGATAATGGGAGCATTTCATTGATCTTTGCATAGAAGGGGGTTTGGTTATAGGTAACACATATTATAAGAAAAAGAGGATAAATAAGTATACAAGATATGATGCAATGCGAAATGACAGTAGTTTGTGGCCCCTCTATAAACATGTACATGTTTATAGAGGGGCCACAGATATATCAGAACACCTTTTAGTTATAGCTACAGTGAGAGAAAAGGTAGATAGGATACAAGGAGAATGGAAACAGAATGTAAGAGAGAAGTGAAGATTTATAAACTAAAGGAGGAGGCAGTTAGAGTAAGATATAAACAACTGTTGGAGGATAGACGGGCTAGTGAGAGTACAGACAATGGAGTAGAAGATGTATGGGGTAAGTTTAAGAATATAGTGTTAGAGTGTTCAGCAGAAGTTTGTGCTTACAGGAAAATAGGTGCAGGAGGAAAGACGAGCAATTGACGGAAGGGAGCGATTGGTGGAAGGGAGGAGTATATGGAGAGAAAAAGAGAGGTAAAGAGAGTGTGAAGCAATGTAAATTGAGAGCAATTGAGAGAGTGGGTGATATGCTGTCAACAAATTTTGTTGAAAATAAGAAAAAGTTTTGGAGTGAGATTAATAAGTTGAGGAAGCCTAGGGAAAGAATGAATTTGTTAGTTAAAAATATGAGAGGAGAGTTATTAAATGGAGAGTTAGAGATAATGGGAAGATGGAGGGAATATTTTGAGTAATTGATGAAGATAGGGAAGCTGTGATTTCGTGTATAGGGCAAGGAGGAATAACATCTTGTAGGAGTGAGGAAGAGCCAGTTGTGAGTGTGGAAGAAGTTCGTGAGGCAGTGGGTAGAATGAAAGGGGGTAAGGCAGCTGGGATTGATGGGATAAAGACAGAAATGTTAAAAGCTGGTGGGGATATAGATTTGGAGTGTTTTTATTTAATAAATGTATGGAAGAGGGTAAGGTACCTATGGATTAGCAGAGAGCATGCATAGTTCCTTTGTATAAAGGCAAAGGGGACAAAAGAGAGTGTAAAAATTATAGGGGAATAAGTCTGTTGAGTATACCTGGTAAAGTGTACGGCAGAGTTACTATTGAAAGAATTAAGAGTAAGACGGAGAGTAGGATAGCAGATGAACAAGGAGGCTTTAGGAAAGGTAGGGGATGTGTAGACCAAGTGTTTGCAGTGAAACATATAGGGGAACAGTATTTAGATAGAGGTAAAGAGGTATTTGTGTCATTTATGGATTTCGAAAAGGCATATGATAGGATGGATAGGTAAGCAATGTGGCAAATGTAGGAGGTAGGTTACTGAAAGCGATGAAAAGTTTTTACGAGGATAGTGAGGCTCAGGTTAGAGTATGTAGGAGAGAGGAAGATTATTTCCCAATAAAAGTAGACCTTATACAAGGATGTGTGATGTCACCATGGTAGTTCATTATATTTATAGATGGGGTTGTAAGAGAAGTAAATGCTCGGGTGTTGGCAAGAGGTGTGGTGTTAAAAGATAAAGAATCAAACACAAAGTGGGAGTTGTCACAGTTGCTTTTTGCTGATGACACTGTGTTTCTAGGAGATTCTGAAGAGAAGTTACAGAGGTTGGTGGATGAATTTAGTAGGGTATGTAAAAGGAAATTAAAAGTGAATATAGGAAAGAGTAAGGTTATAACGATAACAAAAAAATTAGGTAATACAAGATTGGATATCAGATTGGAGGGAGAGAATATAGAGGAGGTGAATGTTCAGATATTTGGGAGTGGACATATCAGCAGATGTGTCTATGAAGGATGAGGTGAATCAAAGAACTGACAAAGGGAAAAAGCTGAATGGTGCACTGAGGAGTCTGTGGAGACAAAGAACTTTATCCATGGAAGCAAAAAGGGGAATGCATGAGAGTATAGCTATACCAATGCTCTTGTATGGGTGTGAAGCATGGGTTATGAATGTTGCGGCAAGGAGAAAGCTGGAGGCAGTGGAGATGTCGTGTCTGAAGGTAATGTATGGTGTGAATATAATGCACAGAATCTGTAGTTTCGAGATTAGGAGGTGTGGGATTACCAAAACTATTATCCAGAGGGCTGAGGAAGGGTTATTAAGATGGTCTGGACATGTAAAACAGATAGAGCAAAATAGAATGACTTCAAGAGTCTATAAATCTGTAGTGGATGGAAGGCTGTGTAGGGGTCAGCCTAGGACAGGTTATAGGGAGGGGGTAAAAGAGGTTTTGTGTGCAAGGGGCTTGGACTTCCAGCAAACACGCGTGAGTGTGTTAGATAGGAGCGAATGAATGCATATGGTTTTCAGGACTTGACACGCTGTTGGAGTGTAAGCAAGGTAACATTTATGAAGGGATTCAGGGAAACCGGCAGGCCGGACTTGATTCCTGGAGATGGGAAGTACAATGCCCACACTCTGAAGGAGGGATGTTAATGTTGCAGTTTTATAACTATAGTGTAAGCATACGTCTGGCAAGACAGTGATGGAGTGAATGATGATGAAAGTTTTTCTTTTTTTGGGTCACCCTGCCTTGGTGGGAAACGGCCAATGTGTTAATAAAAAAAATTATGTTAATGTAAAAATTAATAATTTCATATGAAAAGAACCTTAGAAAACTTACCTAAAATTATTATAGCAAGTACAATTTAATTTAGGTTAATCCAGCTATATATATTTTACATAAGTTTACAATTTAAAAATAAACAAACACAATGAAATATATTTTTTTCGTTAGATTCAGAATGATTTCTGCAAAATTATTGCATAAACAAATTTTTGCTTACCTTATTCGGCAAGAAGATCAAGGACAAGTGAAAATTTGCGTATGCAATAATTTCGCCAAAATCATCCTGAACCTAGCGAAAAAAATACATTTCATTGTGTTTGTTTAGTATTAAATTATTGTAAACAAATCTAAAATATATTAGTTTGGTTAGGCTAAAATAAATTGTTCTTGTTATAATAAGGTTAGGTAAGTTTTCTAAGTTCCTTTTGGTGCAAAATTATAAATTTTTACATCAACATTAATGAAAAAAATATATCTTTAAACGTATAAGAGAAAATTTTAGAAAGGACTTAATTTTAAATGAGTTCTTGCTAACTGACCAGTTTTACATATTCGGCACGACATATATATATATATATATATATATATATATATATATATATATATATATATATATATATATATATATATATATATATATATATATATATATATATATATATATATATATACATACATACATTTGTTAGGAGAGGGTATGCAGCGAGGTTAGATAGAGTGTATCTTTCTCACGGGGTTGTAGTGAGATCTTTCAAAACTGTAGAAGTAGCATGGTCGGATCATAGAGCAGTGTTGGTGGAGGTTGGGTGGGAGGCGCTTGCGGAAATATACAGGAGTTACTGGAAATTAAATATAAGTGCATTGAGTGATGAGGAGGGGTTAGCGGGATTTTCTGTCCTATGGAAGGAGCTTAGCGAGGAGGCTCAGGGAGTGAAAGATGTCGTACAATGGTGGGATTGTGTAGCCAAGGAAAGGATTAGGAACTCTTATGTGGGGGTGGGCAAACGTATAAATGATTTAAAATATGGCCTTTCAAATTATTTAGAGGACAGGTTAAGGGGCTGTTATGGGAAGGGGGCTGTGGGGGGCAACTATCCTATGGATGAAATTGTCGAGGTCAAGGGGAGACTGAGGGAGTTACAAAATGAGAGGTTTCAAGCGGTAAGGGTGCAGGCAGGGGTAGAGGAGGTGCTTTGGGGAGACAAGCCATCGACCTGTGTGTTGTGACGTCAAAAACAAAGACAGCAGGTTACAGCTATTCCGAGGTTAGAGGTACATGAGATGGCGGGGGGTTATAGAATGGGTCAGGAGATACTAACTAAGAAAGGAATGTGTGCGTATGCGGATAAATGGTATGAAGGGTATTGGACAAGTGGGAAGGTGGGGAATGTGGATTTAGAGAAGGTGTGTGAGTATGTAACGTGTAATTTAGGGAAGAGTGATAGAAAGGCTTTAGGGGGGGTAATAACGGAAGAGGAAATAGAGTTGGCTTTAAGGGGAATGAGGAAGGGCAACGCACCGGGAATAGACAATCTCCGGCTGAATTTTACCTTCAACATTGGGAGGTGATAAGGGGTTTCATGGGTAGGTTATTTAATCAGATGAAGGAGAAGTGTGTGATGGGGGACAAGCAAGCAACAGCAGTTGTAGTGTTGGTCCAGAAGGGTAAGGGGCAGCACACCCTCAAGTAGTACCGTGCCATATCTCTGTTATGTGCTGATTATAAGTTGTTCGCTAAAGTCTTGGATAATCGGTTTAAATGTGTGGTAGGGAGAGTGGTTTCGAAAACGCAGTATGGTTTGCCTGGAAGGTCGATGATTGAGGGCCATGGAATACTGAGAAGTTTTGTGGAGTCAAAAGGGGGGGGAGGAAGGGTGGCGTTGTTGGCCTTAGACTGGCAGGGGGGCCTATGACAGGGTGGAAAGGGGAGCATTGGAAGCTATACTTAGGAGGCAGGGTTGTGGGGAAGAAATAGTTAATTGGGTAACCACGTTGTACAATGGAGCTAAGATGAGGGTTCAGATTAATGGATGCTTGGGGGAGGAGATTGTAATGGGTAGGGGACTTAGGCAGGGGTGTCCCATGTCACAAATGTTGTTTGCGTGCATTCAGGACCCCTTCTATAGAATGGTTGAAAGTTGTGTATGTGACACCAGTGGAGGTGTGGGGGAGGTCGGGAAAGTGTGGCCTGGAATAATAGGATATGTAGACGATACAACAGTCCTGGTTCGAGAGGGGATGGCGTTGGGTGTTTTGGATGATGTTGTGCAACAGTTCGGAAATGCAACAGGGATGCAGGTAAATAGAGAGAAGTCAATGATCATGGGGTTGGGTGATTTGGTGGAGTGGGGGGTGGGGGGAGATGTAACATTGTGAGAAAAGAAACGGTGTTTTTAAAAATTTGTGGTATCACCTATAAGGATGACTTGGATGCTGCTCGAGAGGAAAACTCGAATAGATTAATGGAAAGGATTCAGGGGCGTCTGGGTGCATTGCGACCTCATCATCTGACTCTCGTGCAACGAGTGATTGTTATAAATGTATTATTGTATAGTAAGGTTTGGCACGTAGCAGCCGTGTTCCCATTAACAGGGACGGCGATTGTGGGAATTCTGAGACGAGTGTTTAACTTTTTGTGGGGTTCAAGGTGCGATTGGCTGAGGAGAGAGGTTGTAATGTTACCTGTGCGCCAGGGTGGGTTGGGGTTGATGGATCTGAGAAGGAGGATTAAATGTGTGTTTCTTAAATGGGAGGTTTTGCGCGAAGGTGTGAGTGGAGGGCAGCTGGGAAAAGTACATGATAGGTTGGGTAAGTTGTATGGTGGTGTGGAGTTGAGGGAACGTGAAACTGTTTTGAGGGCTTTGATGTTGGTTAGAGAACCCAGGAAAATTCGAGTAGGGGTTTTGTGTAGGCTGCTTGCAGAAAGGATTGTTGTACCAGTTGAGGGATTGTTCCCCATGTACGCATGGAAGAGCATTTAGAATAGGTTTAGCAAGTTGAAGTTAAAGCCTAGGGTAAGGGAGGTAACGTATCGTTTTCTGCATGGCATACTACCGTCGGGGGAGGTACTAAGAACCAGAGGGGTAATTGTGGGCGGAAGGTGTGGAATCTGTGGGGAGGATGAGACTGCGTTCCATGCAGTATACTTTTTGTGGGGGACTAGAGGGTGTTAGGTATTGGTTAAGTAGGGTTGTACAGGGGGTGGGGGCCCGAGGGGTGTCGGTTCTGCGTGCACTAAGCCTAGATGTTGGAGGGTTCGATGAGAGTGTTATAAGAGCTTTGGATTATATAATAGTGGATATATATATATATATATATATATATATATATATATATATATATATATATATATATATATATATATATATATATATATATATATATATCGTGGGTGATGAGGGGGAGGGGGGATTGTGAGGTGCGGAGGCGGGTACTAGTGGTAACGGTTTATCGTACTATGTGTCGTAATAGAGAACTGTATGGAAGGAGGTGGGAGAAGGATTTTTCGGAAGGGTATAGAATGTTAACGTTAGGGTTTCTCATGAATCTACGACTTGGGCTGAGTGAGTAATGGGGGGAGGGTTTGGGGATTACATACGAGAAGGGGGAATTCAGGGGGACACAGCGGGGTCGCCTCCTGGGGAGGGGTGAGAGTGAGGTGTATGTGGGTATAGAAGGTGTAGATGTGTGGCAGAAGTGTATGTAGCATGCAAGTGGGCACAGAAAACAAAGGTGATATCAAGTAATTACATAGTAACGAATGGAGAATTCTGTGTTTGATGTGTCAGGGTCGTCATGACCTTCTTCATGTATTAAGTGTGAATGGTGTCAAGTGTTGCAACCCCTGAATGGGTTACAATGATTATTATGTATATATAATGTATATTACCTTTTCATTTAATTTTATATTGCTTATATTTGCGATAATAGCTAAATCGCAAATGTATGACTTTATATTATTATTTGACTGTTATATTGTTATTTAGCTTATGTTGTTAGGATGTATATAAAATGTGCTCAGTTAGTCTTGATTGTCAAACTACTGTAATTATCGCTTGTCGCTCGTTATACTGCCGGCTTCTGAGCTGCAGTTGTCCACGTAGCTATCACGTGATCGAGGGGGGGGGGTGTCCTCACCTCTAGTGAAGTAGTCAGTCTGCTCTAGACTCGCTTGGTGGTTGGACAGATTGTCTGTCATTATTCTTGTTAGTTCTGTAGAACTTTGTTCACAGAACATTGTAAAGACTTAGTGATTTTCGACGTTGTACTGAGGTTGTGTTTCACATAGACACTCTGAGTATCTCAGGTCCTTAGCTATAGCTTCTGACCTAAATTTTTACTGGTTTCTGTGCATTGTCACAGTCGGGTTTTCCTATGCTGAACGTAGATTCAGTATTATGGGAGTTTTGTAACTTTTGTGGAGGATCTGCAGATGGTCCCTACTTAGTGTCGTTATATTATCTCCTTGTTCCTGATTCTGTGTCGCAGTCGCTTGATATTGCATTGCTATTGGGCTTAGCATTCTTTGTTGTTCAAGCAGACTGTTCGGGTTGCCAGTCGGTCAAGAAGTTAGTTTATTTGAGGACTTTGTCAGTCACTTGTTTAAGTCTTATTCGAGTCTTGAGACATAGCTAACTACTTAAGAGCACTTACACGCATACACACACTTGTACATATTTGTAATATCTTATTAAATGTTAATGTACCTGACGGTACTTAAGAATTATAAATGTGATATGTGCTTTCAGCACAATAATATTGAACTCGAGAGATTGATTTTATTTTGATTGCTGTAATTAATTTAATTTGATAATATACCTCTAGACAACTTACTGCTTAATAAATTTATTAAATTTTAATTTCTCTAGTTAGTAGCCTACCAGTTGTAATCCTAAAGCACTATTGAACCATACTGAATTTTAATGGATAATTGGACAAGGATACTGACTACTTGTTACGAAAACCCAGTAACAGGCTGGATGCTAGAAGGGCAGTCCTTTCTAGTATTCACTGGAGATCTCTAAGCTTTTAGAATCGCGTTTTTTGTAACAAATGGGGGCCTGTCCGGGATGCTCTTGATCCAAGGTGTTGGAGAAATTGTCCAGTTTGACATACTAGTACTTCTATGATCAAACACTTTGAGTACTTTCCTAATCTGAAGACTTTGAGTTTAGTCTTGTACAACATACCAGGTGGATGTATGTACCTGACTGAGTCTCTTGATCCAAGGAGATGGAAATACTGTTTGAGTTCTAGCTCTAAGACATCCAACACTAAAATTCCTATCAAGATTATAGTTTCCCATAATCACTCTCTCGTAGTACAATTATTTTCGTGATGTATGCCAAAGTGAAACAGTTAATTGATACTCTGACTTTGTCTGAGTTAAGTACATTAAAACTTCAGACGTGTTGGCAAGTAGCCAAGTATCTCGGTGTGACGTATAACAGGAATTACACTGCAGAAACTGTCAGTGCATTAATTAAAGATATATTGTTTCCTGCTCATACAGAGATGTCTGATTCAGATTCGGATTCAGAAAGCCTAGTGTCATGATTAGGAAGTATGACTCTATTTGAAGTTGAAGAAAGAGCAACTAAGGCAGAAGTGAGCCTAGTGTCTGAGCCTAGTGTAGCTCAGTTCTCGCTCACGCCTTCCTTCACTGACACATTAGTACAGAGTATAGCTGGTATGACTAAGCCTCACGCTAGTACTGTGTATGCTACACCTGTATTTACGTATCCTAGACCAGATCTAGACTCTCTAGAGACGGCTGGACCAAGTGTCCGACCTAAGGACCGTCCAGACCATGTTAATTTCCCTACTCCTCCATTACCCACTGGTCCTATCTCTCAGGAACAGTTTGAGAGGTTGGAACGCCTCATTATGTTGCAGACTGCACAAATAGAGGCACAGAGGAAATTGAACGAAGAAGATTTCCAAAGAGAAAATGTTCGTCTGTTAAGACAACAGACTGATATATCACAGGACACATTTAATGTGCAGAAAGCTGCATCCATGGTTCCTAAGTTTTTTGAAAGTGACTTAGACACATATTTTGATGTGTTTGAGAACCAGGCTCGTGCTATGAACTGGCCACGTAAGCACTGGGCAACATTGCTTCATACTGCATTGACAGGAAGAGCTCAAACTTGTACGTCTGCTTTACCATTTGCTAAGTACATTAGTTATGACGCGGTCAAACAAACTATTCTAGAGACGTATAACTTGTTACCTGTAAGTTATCAAAGAGCATTTCGTACGTTACAACGACGACAAGATCAAACTTGTGTAGAGTTTGCTCGTGAGAAAAAAGTTGCATTACAGAGGTGGTGTAGAGCTGCTAAATGTAACAACTATGACAGCCTTGTTCAGTTGTTACTACATGAAGAGTTTAACAACTGTATGCCTGCTGACATACAAGAATATCTGATCGATCATACTACCTCAGATGTTCTGGAAACTGCAGCGTTAGCAGACAATTACGAGATTTCTCACAAACTTGTACGTACTAAAACACAAAGAAACAAGGTAACTAAAAATTGTCGTAGAAGTTGGCAACCTAAATCAGCTGCTCATTGCCGGCCTGATGTACCTGCTACTGTAACTTCTCGTACCTTTACCAGGAAAGCTCACAATCCTGAATCTGTCTCTGTGGCTAGACAGAAATCTGATATCGAGAAGAAGAAAGTTAAATGTACCTATTGTAACAGGAAAGGACATACTAGAGAGTATTGCTATAAGTTAGAAAGAGATACGAGAAACAGTCGTGCGGCTGGCGCCCCCACTCAAGTCGTATCCTCTTCCGAGCAACAAAGGCACCAAAATCCTAGCAATGCCTCTGATCCTACTGTTTTAGATAATGTTACTCAGGATAGATGACTAGCGTCAGAAAGTGTATCTGACGAAAAGATTCGTTCAGCGATGAGTCCTTACTTTTCAAGAGGTAGAATAGGATTTGACGAATCACATCTAACTGAGATAGTTGCTTTCAGAGACACTGGCAGTTATCTCACGTTATTAAGAGAAGATGTACTGCCCATAACTGACGATACCTATTGCAAGATAGATGTATTGTTAGAAGCCTATGGAGGGGCTGTTATAAAAGTGCCTCTGCACAAAGTTTATATTGAAACAAGCTATTATACTGGTTATATTTCAGTGGGTATATCCAGTGGTGTATTTCCCATCAGGTCAGTGGACTTGTTGATAGGGAACGATATCCTTCATGCTGGTATATGTGAAGAACCACTTGTGATTGATAATAACACTGATGATAATTATGCCATTGAAGCTTGTAGAGAGAAACCTATTTTATTTCCTCTCAGCGCAATTACTAGAGCTATGTCAAAGATACAACAACCATCCTTGTCTCCTGTTGAGTTAGTGGATGACAATAATTTGGGGTTGAATATGTTGTTTAGTGACGCTCTGCGCCCAGGATCATTAACACTGACTCCCCCCGGTCATCAACCTAGTCAGGACACAACTGACGTTAAATTTCTTACTCATGATGATTTAATCAAGGATCAGTTTGTTGATCAGTCACTGGAAAGACTGAGAGATATAGCAGTTACTGAGAGTGAAGCAAAGGATCTCGATAATTGTTACTATTATAGTAACGGTGTACTGATGGAGAAAAACACATGTAAGTTGTCAGCTGATAGTGTTTCTACCACAGTTAAGCATCTAGCAGTGTTACCAGTTACATTTCGTGAACAAGCCATTGATTTTGCTCACAATAGTCCCATAGGAGGACATTTGGGTGTCAAGAAGACACTCGGTAAACTGGCAAAACATTTTACTTGGCCAAAGATGAAGGAAACAGTAGCTGATCATGTGCGACGTTGCCACGTGTGTCAAGTGACAGGCAAGCCAGCGCACACACCTCCACCTGCGCCTCTCATTCCTATCACCGTGCATGGTGAACCATTCTCACGTCTTATTATTGATTGTGTTGGTCCTTTACCTAGAACCAAACTAGGAAACCAATACTTATTTACTATTATGGACGCTGCAACACGCTATCCCGAAGCTATTCCTATGAGAAAAATTAATGCTCGTGCTATTGTAAGAGCGCTGATGAAATTTTTCTCCCAGGTTGGATTGCCACGAGAGATACAATCAGATCAGGGATCTAACTTCACTTCTAAGATCTTTCGAGAAGCATTATCCCACCTAGGAATAAAGTCTGTACTTTCAACCAGTTATCATCCACAGTCACAAGGTGCTCTAGAGAGATTTCATCAGACATTGAAGTCTATGATGAGAGCTTATTGTGAGCATTTTTCTAGAGACTGGGATGAGGGTATACCTTTTCTTCTGTTCGCTATGAGAGAAAGTGAGCAAGAAAGTCTCGGATTTAGTCCGTTTGAATTAATATTCGGACACCAAGTGCGTGGTCCTCTTGCAGTGTTGAAAGACGTGTGGACAGGAAAATCAAATCGATCATTGAGTACTTCACCTTCATTAATGCAGCAACATTTGACAGCCGCTAGAGAGCTAGCTTCGAAAAACCTAGTTTCAGCCCAAGCTAGAATGAAGCAACATTATGACAAGCGTGCTGTCTCTCGTTCTTTTAAAGCAGGAGATAAGGTGATGGCTCGGAAATTAGTACCAGGTCATGCTCTACAAGCCAGGTATGATGGTCCCCTGGAAGTAGTGAAAAAGCTTAGCGACGTAAATTATTTGGTACGTACGCCTGGGAAAAAGAAATCTAATCATGTATACCATGTTAACCAGCTTAAGGCATACTACGCTAGTCCTCTACCTACTACTTCTATTCTTCCTAGGACAGAGGAAGAAAACGTCAGTCTACCTGACATCTCTAGAGGTATAGAGGTTCGTTTAGAAAATTCAGTGACTCTACAATCACTAGACGATTTTCTTAGTAACCTTGGAATTGATAAAGCTGGTGATATTAAAAACATGATTTTGAATTTCTCTGAATTGTTCGGTGATGTTCCTAAACGTTGTACTCTGGGTGTACATGACGTTGATGTACAGGGAGCATCACCCATTAAGCAATCACCATATAGGATGAGTCCAACGAAGCATAAAGCATTGAGAGAAGAGGTTGATTTTCTGTTATCTCATGGACTTATTGAACGTAGTAAAAGTCCATGGGCATCTCCCTGTATTTTAGTGCCTAAACCTGACGGTAGTTTCAGGATGTGCACTGATTACAGGAAAGTGAACTTTTCTCAGATTGCAGCTCCTCTTACTGAGCTTACTAGTAGCAAAGTTCAGTTCACCTGGACTAGAGATTGTTCAGACTCGTTCAAAAGGTTGAAGCGCTTGCTATCCTCTGCTCCTGTGTTGAAGAGTCCTAATTTCAATCTTCCCTTCTTTTTACATATAGATGCGAGTGGCTATGCAGTGGGTGCTGTGCTGCTCCAACAGTCAACATCCACTGATATTCTCCATCCTATATGTTACTATTCATCTAAGCTTAAACGACACCAGAAAAATTATGCCACTATTGAGAAAGAGGCTCTAGCTCTTGTGGTGTCCTTAGAACATTTTGACGTGTATTTGGGCACTTCCCCATTTAAAATTAACGTTTTTTCTGACCACAATCCACTCACTTATATAAATACTATGAAAAGTAAAAATGCTAGGATCATGAGGTGGGCCCTCAGAATCCAACCTTATTCTATTAGCATAAAACACATAAGTGGTCATTGTAATGTAATTGCTGACGCTCTGTCTCGTCCTTAATAATTATCAGTTACATTAAATTAACGTAATTTTATGCCCAAATACCTTTTGTTACTTGCTATGTCAAATTCAGTAAAGTAACTTAATCCCTCCAGCCCATATTAACTATATATACTCATGTCATGTCTAATTATTATATTTATATATTCACAGTAATGTTGTGTGAGGAGGAGACAAGCTGAGTGTTGAGTGAGTAGTGTTGTGCGGGTGATGTACTGCGTGACGCAACACTGTCCTGCCGCAGACCCCCCCTCACTACACACCTTAAGCTGTTTCATACTCAGATGTTCATACTGCCTCGCATTCCACAACCACTACTTAAGAGTGGAATGCAGTCTCCTCTACTATGATCGAGCCTCAACGTGCCCTCCTTGTCAGCGCTATCCTGTCTCTACACTGATGTATATAACCACGAGTATGCAGAAATACGATACTGTGTACTGCCCTAGTTAGGGGCATATCCAAGTGATGGACGCTGTGAAATTGTAGAGGTGCTTGGCACAAGAGAGACTCTGATTAATGTTTAATTTTTATATTGATAATAATATTGATATGAGTAATCAGAAATAATGTAATAGACATTCATGCAACTCCTAGTGCGACCCTCTGTCGTGTTGGGGGGGGTGTTGCAACCCCTGAATGGGTTACAATGATTATTATGTATATATAATGTATATTACCTTTTCATTTAATTTTATATTGCTTATATTTGCGATAATAGCTAAATCGCAAATGTATGACTTTATATTATTATTTGACTGTTATATTGTTATTTAGCTTATGTTGTTAGGATGTATATAAAATGTGCTCAGTTAGTCTTGATTGTCAAACTACTGTAATTATCGCTTGTCGCTCGTTATACTGCCGGCTTCTGAGCTGCAGTTGTCCACGTAGCTATCACGTGATCGAGGGGGGGGTGTCCTCACCTCTAGTGAAGTAGTCAGTCTGCTCTAGACTCGCTTGGTGGTTGGACAGATTGTCTGTCTCATTATTCTTGTTAGTTCTGTAGAACTTTGTTCACAGAACATTGTAAAGACTTAGTGATTTTCGACGTTGTACTGAGGTTGTGTTTCACATAGACACTCTGAGTATCTCAGGTCCTTAGCTATAGCTTCTGACCTAAATTTTTACTGGTTTCTGTGCATTGTCACAGTCGGGTTTTCCTATGCTGAACGTAGATTCAGTATTATGGGAGTTTTGTAACTTTTGTGGAGGATCTGCAGATGGTCCCTACTTAGTGTCGTTATATTATCTCCTTGTTCCTGATTCTGTGTCGCAGTCGCTTGATATTGCATTGCTATTGGGCTTAGCATTCTTTGTTGTTCAAGCAGACTGTTCGGGTTGCCAGTCGGTCAAGAAGTTAGTTTATTTGAGGACTTTGTCAGTCACTTGTTTAAGTCTTATTCGAGTCTTGAGACATAGCTAACTACTTAAGAGCACTTACACGCATACACACACTTGTACATATTTGTAATATCTTATTAAATGTTAATGTACCTGACGGTACTTAAGAATTATAAATGTGATATGTGCTTTCAGCACAATAATATTGAACTCGAGAGATTGATTTTATTTTGATTGCTGTAATTAATTTAATTTGATAATATACCTCTAGACAACTTACTGCTTAATAAATTTATTAAATTTTAATTTCTCTAGTTAGTAGCCTACCAGTTGTAATCCTAAAGCACTATTGAACCATACTGAATTTTAATGGATAATTGGACAAGGATACTGACTACTTGTTACGAAAACCCAGTAACAGGCTGGATGCTAGAAGGGCAGTCCTTTCTAGTATTCACTGGAGATCTCTAAGCTTTTAGAATCGCGTTTTTTGTAACATCAAGATTATAGGTGTAAGACCTTGAAGAGCTTTTGGGTTTATGTAGAGTGCGCGTTTATAGCCTTTATTGGGCATATTTCATATGCGATAATCGTATCGCAATGAGAGATTTTTTAAATTATGTTGTTTGTGTTTAGTGTTGGGGTTTTTAGAGAGTGTACTGACTTTATTTTAGCATTATATAATGTGCTCATCCAGTTGATGAGAGATGGAACGTTAATGACTTCCATAAATTTGTAATGCCTCGTTAAAAATTTGTAATGGGAGAGTATGGTTTAGTCTCTTACTTTATATAATGTGCTTAGCCGGTGGAAGAGGCTGTATTAATATTTAGTAATATTTAGTAATATTTATTTAGTATAAGTGTGAGGCTTAGGATTTTCATTTTTTTTCAATGCTTAAAGTGGGATTGTAGTGAGGCACGTATGTATGTTGTTAGGTAATTCTTATTGTATAGGGGCTAATTTTGAGAAGTGCATCTATTTTATTTTTTTTTTTAACTGAGATTGTGATGTAGGTCATTCCTCTGATTATCTACTGTGAAGGTTGTGAACCTTTGTCATATGTCAGTCATAGTATGTTAACTATACAAATCTGAAAGGTTTATATAGTTTATATTTTATATAGTTTATATAGTTATATAGTTTATATTGTTTATATTATAGTAGTATGTTATATGGAAAAATTTGTGAGTGTATATGGGTAACCTCTTTTATGTCAATTACAATGTGTTGTTAAAACTTGTTAGTGTATGTTGTGTAGGATTGTTAGTGTATGTTGTGTAGGATTGAGGATCCTACTGTACTCATTTTATATCTTTTTATTTAATATTAAGCTGTAAAGTTTTTAAATAAAATATAAAAAAAATACATGATAACCACCTGGTGGTTCAAAATTACACTCACTCACCCACTGACTATAAACCCAGAAATACTAATTTTAATCTTAAAATAATAAATCCTAACTAGTCATAAGTTTGCCTATGATACTCCAATATAGACACCTTGTATTGTGCCAAAACAAAAGCATTCACATTGCTAAACTCACAAATTATGATGTAGTCACTTAGCCTTAATACCATAATCTGTAAGGATTTAATGTTAAGAATTAATCTAAGTCTGCCCGAAATGCCTAGCCATGCTAGGTGTCCTAGTGGCCCCCTCTGTAATTAGTATTTTATAACATGTAAACCACACAATACCCAAAACATGTAAACCCCGCATTGTAACCCTTATAGAGAATAAACTTGAATTGAATTGAATTGAATTGAATTGAATTTAGGGAACTGAAGCTCTATCATTATTATTATTATAATTATTATTAATTTAGGGAACTGAGCTCTATCATTATTATTATTATAATTATTATTAATTTAGGGAACTGAAGCTCTATCATTATTATTATTATAATTATTATTAATTTAGGGAACTGAGCTCTATCGTTATTATAATAACACAGTAGACCGCCATTGAACAATTGCTGCGCAATTTTATGTAACAGGTCGTATAATTAATTTAACAAGGTTCAGTTTGTGGGAAGAACTTTCACAACTCGGTCAGATCCAGATAAAGAGAAAATATGGGTGCCTAGCCAAAGTTAGACAGTTATTCCCATTCCCTGGAACACCAACCTAGTGATAAATTATTTCATCAAATCCTGCCACATGCAAATTTCCCCTACTTGCAAACTGTTAAACATTTGAAAATCTTTTTCGAAGTTCACTGCATGTGGCAGGATTTGATGAAGTAACTTATCACAAACCTGGTGTCTCAGGAAATGGGAGTGACTGTCTAGCTTCGGATAGACGCTCATACTTTTTTTTATCTGGGATCTGGCCGAGTGGCAAAAGTACTGTGTACTTTGATTAAGAGTGTGCATGTTCGAATCCTTCTGTGGACTGAGATACAGACACATCCCTATCTCTGAGATGCACTTTCCCCCTCTATGCAACATTGCATAGCTCCTGATGAAGCATGAAAGTGCAAAAGGAAAACACTTTCTGACTGCAAATATTTTTGTTTCTTCTTATTTCTCCATAATCATTCATTCATCATTACCTATTCCAATGCGACAGACTAAACAGGCAACAATGGGAGTTGGCCTGTATGTCACAGAGTCGCTCATTTGCACAGAACTACTACACACCTCAAATGATGTAGTTGATGTTTTGGCGGTAAAGATTAAAAACCAAAACCTTGTCATTGTGGTAGTATACAAGCCTCCAGATGCAGCTTCCCAGCAATTCCAGGAGCAGCTTGAGAAAATTGACCACTGTCTGGAAAATCTCCCAACTCCTGCCTCAAACATCTTACTACTAGGAGATTTCAACCTGAGGCACCTAAAATGGAGGAGTATAGCAAACAATGTTTTAGCAGAGATTACCCCAGGAGGCAACTAATATGAAAATTCACACACACACGAACTATTAAATCTCTGCACCACATTCACCTTAAACCAGCAAATAGTAGAGCCTACAAGACTAGAAAATGCGCTGGACCTCATCTTCACTAACAATGACGATCTGATACGTCATGTAACTGTATCAAAGACAATACACTCAGATCACAACATAATAGAGGTACAGACATGTATGCACAGGGCTCTGGACCAGCAAAATGTGAGCAGTCATGAAGGTCTCTTTACGAAATTTAATTTCAATAACAAAAACATACAATGGGATCAAGTAAACCATGTCCTAAATGAAACAAGCTGGGAAGATATCCTAAACAACACAGATCCGAACATTTGCCTTGAAAAAATTAATTCTGTGGTTCTTGAGATCTGCTCAAGTCACATTCCATTAGGAAAAAAGAAAGAGAAGATGTAAACTAGAAAGAGAGAGACGTTCCCTATACAGACGAAGGCAAAGAGAGACAGAGCTGCTGAGTGGGATTAATATACCTGCAATGAAATTGCAAATATCGAACTTAAGCTGAAAGAATCTTATAGGAGACGAGAACCACAGGAAGAACTAAAAGCCATAAAGGAAATTGAAAAAAAATACTTCTTCTCTTATGTCAAATCTAAGGGAAAAACAACATCCAGTATTGGGCCCCTGCTTAGGCGGGATGGGACATACACAAATGACAGCCAAGATGCTAAAGTCCAAATATGACTCAGTGTTCAACAAGCCACTGCCCACTCTAAGGGTCGACAATCCAAATGAATTCTTTATGAACGAAACCCAAAATTTGGTCATCCCAAAAATCTCGGATATTATTCTAACTCCACAAGACTTTGAAGAGGCAATTGATGACATGCCCATGCACTCTGCCCCAGGCCCAGACTCGTGGAACTCCGTGTTCATCAAGAATTGCTAGAAGCCCCTATCGCGTGCCTTCAGCATTTTATGGAGAGGGAGCATGGACACAGGGGTCATCCTGCACACACTAAAAAAACAGACATAGCCCCACTCTACAAAGGTGGCAGTAAAGCAATTACAAAGAACTACAGACCGATAGCACTAGCATCCTGTATCATAAAAAATTTTGAGAGGGTTCTAAGAAGCAAGGTAGCCAACCACCTAGATACCCATAAAGTACACAACCCAGGGCAGCACGGGTTTAGAGCAGGTCGCTCCTGCCTGTCCCAGCTACTGGACCACTATGACAAGGTTCTGGAAGCTGTAGAGGATAAACAAAATACAGATGTAGTATACACAGACTTTGCAAAAGCTTTCGACAAGTGTGACCATGGTGTAATAGCACACAAAATGCGGGATAAAGGAATAACGGGAAAAGTTGGTAGATGGATCTACAACTTCCTGACAAATAGAACACAAAGAGTAATAGTAAACAGAGTAAAGTCCCAGGCAGCCATGGTAAAAAGCTCCATTCCACAAGGCACAGTACTCACTCCCATTCTATTCCTCATCCTCATTTCTGACATAGACAGAGATGTAAACCATAGCTCCGTGTCTTCCTTTGCGGATGACACCCGGATCACCATGGCAGTGACCTCCGTCGAAGACACTGCGAGTCTCCAAGCGGACATGAACCAAATCTTCGAATGGGCCACTCAAAACAATATGAAGTTTAACTAGGAGAAATTTCAACTACTCAGATATGGAAAACTTGAAGAAATTAAAAATGTGTCAGGGTATACCACAAATTCTAACCATATAATAGAGCGAAAAAGAAATGTGAAGGACCTGGGAGCGATAATGTCACAGGATCTCACCTTCAAAGACCACAGAAATGTATATACCTCATTTGCTAAGAAAATAATTGGATGGATAATGAGAACCTTCAAAACTAGGAATGCTAAGCCCATGATGATTCTCTTCAAATCACTTGTTCTCTCTAGGCTGGAATACTGCTGTACACTAACGGCCCCCATCAAGGCTAGCGACATTGCAGACCTGGAGAGTGTACAAAGAACTTTCACGGCATACATAAGTACTATAAGGCACCTAAACTACTGGGAACGGTTGATGGTCCTTGATCTGTATTCCCTGGAACGCAACTGAGAGAGAGATACATGATAATATACACTTGGAAGGTCCTGGAGGGATTGGCACCAAACCTGCACACGAAAATCACTCCCTATGAAAGCAAAAGACTCGGCAGGAGATGCAACATTCCCCCGATGAAAAACAGGGGCGCCACGAGTAGACAGCACAATAAGTGTCCGGGGCCCAAGACTGTTCAACTGCCTCCCAGCATACATAAGGAGGATTGCCAAAAGACCCCTGGCTGTCTTCAAGAAAGTCAAGGCACCTAAAGTCGGTACCTGTGTCGTGTGGGGTTCGGTAGGAGATACGAAGGTTGAAGGTAAACACCTTGTTGGATGGTAACACTATATATTGTCAGACTGTGGGTGGGAGGTGGGAGCCAGGCCTGCCGTGTTCTTGCCTGTTCGTAGGTGGTCCGTCGAGTGAGGAGGCGGCAGCTCGTCACATTGACTCATGCTGTATCCCGTGGCGTCATACAGTCACAGGTCTAAGGGATCTTCTATATAAACACATGGATGGTACTATGATACTCAGCTAATCTATATAACACATATAAGGGTATCAGCAACTATGCTGACACCTGACCAACCAGGCTGTGGTTCGTACGTCAGCTTGCGTGCGGCCAGCAGTAACGGCCTGGTTGAACAAACCCTGATCCACCATGAGGCCTGGTCTCAGACCGAGCCGCGGGGGCGTTGACCCCCGAAACCCTGTCCAGGTAAGCAGGTAAACCATTATACCTTATTTATCTTCCTTCTCTCAGATACACTTGCTTTTATTTATTTAACTTATCTTCTTCTTTCAACAAACCGGCGGTGACCCACCGAGGCAGGGTGACCCACCGAGGCAGAGTGACCCACCGTGGCAGTGACCCACCGAGGCAGTGACCCACCGAGGCAGGGTGACCCACCGAGGCAGGGTGACCCACCGAGGCAGAGTGACCCACCGTGGCAGTGACCCACCGAGGCAGTGACCCACCGAGGCAGTGACCCACCGAGGCAGGGTGACCCACCGAGGCAGGGTGATCCACCGAGGCAGAGTGACCCACCGTGGCAGTGACCCACCGAGGCAGGGTGACCCACCGAGGCAGGGTGACCCACCGAGGCAGAGTGACCCACCGTGGCAGTGACCCACCGAGGCAGAGTGACCCACCGAGGCAGGGTGACCCACCGAGGCAGAGTGACCCACCGTGGCAGAGTGACCCACCGAGGCAGGGTGACCCACCGAGGCAGAGTGACCCACCGAGGCAGAGTGACCCACCGTGGCAGAGTGACCCACCGAGGCAGGGTGACCCACCGAGGCAGGGTGACCCACCGAGGCAGGGTGACCCACCGAGGCAGGGTGACCCACCGAGGCAGGGTGACCCACCGAGGCAGAGTGACCCACCGTGGCAGAGTGACCCACCGAGGCAGGGTGACCCACCGAGGCAGGGTGACCCACCGAGGCAGGGTGACCCACCGAGGCAGGGTGACCCACCGAGGCAGGGTGACCCACCGAGGCAGAGTGACCCACCGAGGCAGGGTGACCCACCGAGGCAGGGTGACCCACCGAGGCAGGGTGACCCACCGAGGCAGGGTGACCCACCGAGGCAGAGTGACCCACCGAGGCATGGTGACCCACCGAGGCAGGGTGACCCACCGAGGCAGGGTGACCCACCGAGGCAGGGTGACCCACCGAGGCAGGGTGACCCACCGAGGCAGGGTGACCCACCGAGGCAGAGTGACCCACCGAGGCAGGGTGACCCACCGAGGCAGAGTGACCCACCGAGGCATGGTGACCCACCGAGGCAGGGTGACCCACCGAGGCAGGGTGACCCACCGAGGCAGGGTGACCCACCGAGGCAGGGTGACCCACCGAGGCAGGGTGACCCACCGAGGCAGGGTGACCCACCGAGGCAGGGTGACCCACCGAGGCAGGGTGACCCACCGAGGCAGGGTGACCCACCGAGGCAGGGTGACCCACCGAGGCAGGGTGACCCACCGAGGCAGGGTGACCCACCGAGGCAGGGTGACCCACCGAGGCAGAGTGACCCACCGAGGCAGGGTGACCCACCGAGGCAGGGTGACCCACCGAGGCAGGGTGACCCACCGAGGCAGAGTGACCCACCGAGGCAGGGTGACCCACCGAGGCAGGGTGACCCACCGAGGCAGGGTGACCCACCGAGGCAGAGTGACCCACCGAGGCAGGGTGACCCAAAAAGAAAAACAAAAGTTTCTCTTTTTAACTTATACTTACTTAAATTTTAAGTTTGTTCCCGTTTTACTGCTATTAGTGTTAGGTAGAATATTCAGTATGTTTTTTGTGAATACCAATAGTAATCTGTATTCAAAAACAAATCACAGAACTGGTGGGATTCGAACCCATGGCAGGCGAGTAGTAAAACTCGCAGGCCAGTGTGTTAACAACTAGTCCGTGCCGGCCTACAAGAGCCTTCCAGCTGGGTATTTTTCAATACACCACTGGAAAGTTAGCATGGATCATTGTGTTATTATAATTTCAGGAATCTGTATTCTCATGATACCTGGACTACAGCCATGAAAATTCATACGATTAAACCTAAAAAAAATCTTTGTTTCTTTGTTTTTTCCTTGAAAACTTTGAATAAATAATCGTCTCTTCCTGAAGTATTAATCAACTTTTACGACTGTTTACCAACGGATGAAGAAATCTAAAATATTTTCTCAATGGAACTGAAAACAAAAAATAAAGGAATAAATACTGCTGTTTAACCTAATGTAAAATAAGGATAACTGTACATTGTTCTTAAGAAGAATTTACGAAGATTTGCCTATCATCTTACTATCATCTTACTATCATCTTACTATCATCTTACTGTCATCTTACTGTCATCTTACTATCATCTTACTATCATCTTACTATCATCTTACTGTCATCTTACTGTCATCTTACTATCATCTTACTATCATCTATCATCTTACTATCATCTTACTGTCATCTTACTATCATCTTACTATCATCTTACTATCATCTTACTGTCATCTTACTGTCATCTTACTGTCATCTTACTATCATCTTACTATCATCTTACTATCATCTTACTATCATCTTACTATCATCTTGAGATAGAAAGATAAGACCAGACTAGCAACAATGGAAGATTGCAGAACTATTAATAGGTTTCTGTTTCACACAATATTACCTTGATGAGAGTGAAGACGATTCCTGACACCATTATAGGATATCCAGCAAGGTAAAGTGGCCATGGTCCCAGCACGGCGTTACTGGTACTCAGCAAGCCCAGCACTATACTCAGCCCAACCCATATACGCATTTCTGTCAAGAGGAGAAATACTAGATAAGGAATGTGAATTGTGTGTATGTATGTGTGTGTGTGTGTGTGTGTGTGTGTGTGTGTGTGTGTGTGTGTGTGTGTGTGTGTGTGTGTGTGTGTGTGTGTGTGTGTGTGTGTGTGTTTTCATTCAGGGTTCTTGTATAGTTTGGGGAAGATATTGCATGTACAGTCAAGGAAGTTTCTGTACATCCCAGGCATACATACTTGTACATTGGTATGTGTAGTATCTTCGCCTAACTGTAAATAGTAATAATGAGAGAGTAAGGTGAAGAATATTTTCATGGTTCCTTATAATTGCATGTCTTGAAACTTTTATTAATCCTACTAACCACCTTCAGGCTAAAGCAATATATTCTTGACTAACTATCCTGTGGGACACAGTTTTTGTGAAACTTCATCTGGAGGCGAGGGTGTTATGGGGGTTATAAGTACGTAAGTAAGTAAGTAAGTTTATTCAGGTATACACAAATACAGTTACATAGAATTATCATACATAGCAGCATATGTGTAGAGAACCTAGGATAACCCAAAAAAGTCAGACAGAGTGACTTATTTCCATTGGGGTCCTTTATTTCATTACGTAGCAATATACCTAAGTAGCAGGAAAGACTTATTATTTGTAATACCCACTTATACTGAACTGTTGAGGGTACAAGTGGCTTTATCCTGTCAAAAGTACAGATCACACTTATGAGGAGAGTCAAGGTGTATTAAATAGGCCTGCATTTTAATAGAAATTGATTCATTTGTAGACAACACACATAAATAATAACAATTATTTTGCGGTAATATTACTGTTAAAACTATCTAATAAGTTATAGAGTTATGGGAGAAAAACAGAGTAGTAATGCATTAGTTAAGAAATATTATGCATGGTGATTCTCGGTTGTTTGATGTGTGTGGAGAAAATTCTCCAGTAGAGGGGTATCTCTCAGCCCCCCTCAGCCCTTTGAGGGACTTAGCCCTCCCAGAAGGGGCTATTGGATTCTTCCTTCTTCGCCAACAGCTTTGTTAAAACCACTTGTATGTACCATAGCATCACAAGGCACGCCTTCCTCCCCTTGCTAGAGTTCCTGATCAACTATACGAGATTAAACGAGAGTGATTACTCTTTTTCCCCTTACCAGGAAAATTAAGGGAAAACCTGCACCCTACTTTATCTACAAGTTGGGACTATTAGGAATTCTAGTCTATAGCTAGATAACAAGAAACCTACCCTCTTGTATTGAATACTGTTGCAATGTGTAGCAAGGAAGAGATATAAACCTGAGTTCAGCATATTCCTTTGTGCCGACGATGAGTTAAAGGATGACAAGGGTGCCAGGCCTTAGATTGCTTCAAGGAATGGATGAAACATGTGTCGTGGCGAAGGGACAGTAGTGACCAGTGCGTTCTTAACCCTTGTTAATTCTGACAATCTCAGGGAACTAGGAAAGTTAGACTAGTTCCCTTATAAAAGTCAGGAAATTCGTGGTAGAATTAATCACGTAGTGTTTATTGCGTCTCCGTGTTCTCCCTGCTGTGGATAATTCCACGACACTCTGAACAAATGATGGTACTGAATGACGAAGTGCAACCGGTATTGCGAGTGACTGCAACGAACATTCCCGACGTAGTGGCGAACATTAGTGCAACAGTCCCCGAGACACTCAAGCCTTCAGTCAAGTCACCGTTATTGGCCTTAATGGCGCTGTCAATGCCATAACCTCACGTTACACGAGCAAGGTAAGGCTTAATCTCACTTATTTCGCCAAAAATGAACTGCAGTCCATGGGCAGATACAAGGTGATTAGGGCTGTCGTATTCGTGGTTGTAATTTGAGGGATTTATGTCCAAACCAAGTGAGTATCACTATGCATTTCAGATGATAATGAAATGCTGGATATACTCTCCTTTGGGCAAATTATTTCTAACTCACTTGTTAATCAACAGAGACTGTGTAATCTGGAACGGCACCCCAAAGGGATGTCCAGGGAGAGGCTGTTAACAGATAAGTACCGATTGTTTGTTTCATGCAGGAAAGTGTACTTATCTAACTAGTTCTCCACAGTATTAGTATAAGAGCTGAGGAGAGGTTGCTGCATGGCCGGTCCACCACTAAACCGGTGAACTAATCATCTCACCTCACTTGTTGGGAGCATTAATATGAATTAGACACACGTGAGGAAACACTTGTCCTCTTTCCTAACAAACATTACATAACCTGACTCACTGATGTGTTGACAAGGTTGGATTAAGTTACTCTTATCTCTGAGCAAGATGTGACTTCCCAGGAGTTAAGATAATTAAGATTTGATGTAACAGTACTACCCCAGGGTTGCTACAGTGTATCAAAACCCCTGTATCCCATAACTCCAGTCCCCTGTATCCCGTAATTACTCCAGTCCCCTGTATCTCATAACTCCAGTCCCTTGTATCCCGTAATTACTCCAGTCCCCTGTATCTCATAACTCCAGTCCCCCTGTATCTCATAATTACTCCAGTCCCCTGTATCTCATAACTGCAGTCCCCTGTATCCCATAACCCCAGTCCCCTGTATCTTATAACTCCAGTCTCCTGTATCCCATAATTACTCCAGTCCCCTGTATCTCATAACTCCAGTCCCCTGTATCTCATAATTACTCCAGTCCCCTGTATCTCATAAATCCAGTTCCCTGTATCCCATAGCTCCAGTCCCCTGTATCTTATAACTCCAGTCCCCTGCATCCCATAATTACTCAAGTCCCCTGTATCTTATAGCTCCAGCCCCCTGTATCTTATAACTCCAGTCCCCTGTATCCCATAATTACTCCAGTCCCCTGTATCTCATAACTCCAGTCCCCTGTATCCCATAATTACTCCAGTCCCCTGTATCTTATAACTCCAGTCCCCTGTATCTCATAACTCCAGTCCCCTATATCTCATAACTCTAGTCCCTTGTAAACTTATAACTCCAGTCCCCTGTACCTCAAAACTCCAGTCCCCTGTATCCCATAATTACTCCAGTCCCCTGTATCTTATAACTCCAGTCCCCTGTATCCCATAATTACTCCAGTCCCCTGTATCTCATAACTCTAGTCCCCTGTATCCCATAACTTCAGTCCCCTGTATCTTATAACTTCAGTCCCCTGTATCCCATAATTACTCCAGTCCCCTGTGTCCCATAACTCTAGTCCCCTATATCTCATAACTCCAGTCCCCTGTATCTCATAACCCCAGTCCCCTGTACCTCAAAACACCAGCTGCATGTATCCTATAACACCCTCCCCCAGTATCCCATAATACCAGCCCCCTGAACCCCATAATACCAGCCCCCTGTATCCCACTACACCAGCTGAATGAATCCCATAAAACCAGCTGCATGTATCTCATAACCCCAACCCCCCCTGTATCCCATAACATCAGCCCCCTGTATCCCATAACACCAACCCCCTGCATCGCATAACATCAGCCCCTGTATCCCATAGCTCTAGTTACCTGTGTCCCATAACACCAGCCCCCTGTATCCCATAACTCTAGCTGCCTGTGTCCCACAGCACCAGCTGCATGTATCCTATAACACCAGCTGCCTGTGTCCCATAACACCAGCTGCATGTATCTTATAACACCAGCTGCATGTATTCCGTAACACCAGCCCCCTGTATTTCATAACACCAGCCCCATCTATCCCATAACACCAGCCCCCTCTATCCCATAACTATAGCTGTCTGTGTCCCATAACACCAGCTGCCTGTATCCCATAACACCAGCTGCCTGTATCCCATAACACCAGTTGCCTGTATCCAATAACTCCAGCCTCTTGTAGCACTTAACTCCAGTATCCTGTATCACATAACTCCAGTATCCTGTATCACATAACTCCAGCCTCTTGTATCACATAACACCATCCTCCTGTATTACATAACTATGGCCCCTTGAAACACGTAACTACAGCCCCCTGAAGTACATAGCCACAGTCCCATAAGTCACATAACTATAGCCTCTTGTATCACATAACCACAGCCCTCATAATCACATAACCACAGCTTACTTAATCACATAATGCGGCCTCCTGGATCACATATTCACAGCCCCTGAATCGCATAACCACAACCCCTGAATCACATAACCTCTTGTATCACATAACCACAGCTACCCTAATTACATAACCACAGCCCCTGAATCACATAACCGCAGCGTCTTGTATCACATAACCACAGCGTCTTGTATCACATAACCACAGCGTCTTGTATCACATAACCACAGCCCACCTGAATCACACAACCACAGCATACTTAATCACATAATACGGCCTCCTGAATCACATAACCACAACCCCTGAATCACATACCCGCAGCCTATTGTATCACATAACCACAGCCCACCTGAATCACACAACCACAGCCTACATGAATCACATAACCACAGCCTACATGAATCACATAACCACAGCCTACATGAATCACATAACCACAGCCTACATGAATCACATAACTACAGCCTACATGAATCACATAACCACAGCCTACATGAATCACATAACCACGCCTATATGAATCACATAACCACAGCCTACATGAATCACATAACCACAACCCCTTAATCATATAACTTCAGCTCCCTAAATCACGTAACCTCAACTCCCTGAATCACATAGCCACAACCCCTTAATCATATAACTTCAGCTCCCTAAATCACGTAACCTCAACTCCCTGAATCACATAACCTCAGCCTCCTGAAGCGCGTTACCCCGACCCCTGAATGATATAACCATGTCCCTCTGTATCACATAACCACAGCCCATTGAATCACATATCCACAGTTTCCTGAATCACAGAACTATAGATCCCTGATTCACAAAACCACAACTCCCTGAATCACATATCCACAGCCCACTGAGTCACACAACTACAGCCCCCTGATTCACAAGAGCAGAGCCCATTGTATCCCATAACCTCGGCCCTCTGAATCACACAACCACAGCCGTCTCAACTGAATAACCACAACCAATGAATCACATACCACAGTAACCTGAATCACATTACTATGGCCCCCTGTTTCACATAATTACGGCCTCTGAATCTTTTGCATAGCATAACCATAGCCTCTCCATCTCATAACTCCAGCCCCCTGTTTCAAATAATCGCATCCCCCCTATAACTTATAAACTCGGCCTCCTAAATGCCTTAACCATAGCCACCTAAATCACATACCCACAGCCTTTTATCACACAACCCCAGCCCACTGTGTCACAATCATAGTTCCTTGTACTGCATTATCTCAGCTCTGTGAGTCACATAACATCAACCCCGTGAATCTCATAACCTCAACCTCTTGAATTGCATTACCACGGACCCTGAATGGTATAACCATATCCCTCTGTATCACATAACCACAGCTACGTGAATCACATATCAAAAGCCCCCTGAATCATATACCTACAGGCTCCTGAATTACATAACCATAGCCCCCGAATAACATAACCATAGCTCCCGAATAACATAATTATATCCGCCTGAATCACATAACTACGGCCCTCTGATTCACAAATTGCAGCCCCATGAATCACATAACCATAGCCTCTTGTATCACATAACCAGAGCCCTTTAAATCAAATAACCTCATCCACCCTGAATCACATGACCACAGTTTTTTGAATTGCATAATCACAGCCCCTAAATCACAAAACCAAAGCCTCTTTTATCATATATCCAACCCCGTCTTGTATCTCATTACCAAAGCTCACTCTCTCATAACCCCAGTCCCCTGTTTTACATAATCACAGTACCCTGTACCCCATAATCTCAGCCCAATGAATCACATAACCTCAACCCTCCGAATCACATTCCCACATTCCCTGAATGGTATAGCCAAATACCCCTGTATCATGTAACCACAGCCCCCTAAAATGCATATTCACAATTCTTTGAATCACATAACTACAGGCCCCTGATTCACAAAACCTCAGTTCCCTGAATCATATATCAGTAGTCCCCTGAATCACATAACCGCTGCCTCTTGTATCACATAACCGTAGCTCCCTCTATATCATAACCCCAGCCCTCTGAATCCCATAACCTCAGCCCCGTGAATCACATAACCAGAGCCCACTGAGTCACATAACTACACCCTCTTGTATTACATAATCCAAGCCCCCTCTTTCACATAATCAATGCCCCTTGTACCCCATACCCTCAGTCCTATAAATTACATAGCCTCAGCCCTCCGAATCACATATCCACAGTCTCCTGACTCATATAACCTCAACCCTCCCCCCCCTGAATCGCCCCTGAATGGTATAACCATAGTCCTCTGACTCACATAACCACAGCCCCCGATTCACAAAACCACTGCCCTTGAATCACATAACCACAACCCTCTGAGTCACATACCTACAGCCTTATGAATCACATAGCTACAGTACCCTGAATAGCTTAACTACAGTTCTCTAAATCGCAAATCTACAGCTCTCTGTATGTCATAACCTCAGGTCCCTCAATCACATAGCCATAGCAGTCTAAATCACAAAACTACAGCTACCTGAATCACATAACCACAGTCCCGGAATAACATAACTACAGCTCCCTGAATCACACACCACAGCTCCCTGAATTATATAACCATAGCTTCCTGAATCACATAACTACAGCCCCCTTAATAATATAACCATTGCTCCCTGAGTCACATAATCACTGTCGCATGAATTACATAATTACTGTACGGTGAATCATATACCAAAGCTCCATATATCCCGTAATTTCAGTCTCCTGAATCACATTACCAGAGCCTTCAGAATAACTTAATCAGAGTCCTCTGTATTGCATAACCCGATCAGGATATTCTCACTGCCTCAGTGCTACAGTCGTCAGCAATACTGGTCCACAGCGTTCCTGCTGGGACATCCTCATTACTTATAAGGTGTATAAAAACATGCTCGCTGCTGCATCGCCCAACAGGTAGAACTTCCATCATAAAGTTGTGAGTGCACATCGCTCTGAAAGGTTCCTCCTATTAGTTCCTATTTCGGCAGTGTCCACATGTCTCAACCTGCTGACTCGATTGTATTGCAGTTTTTCTCCTCTCGCTGCCTTCAGTTCACACCGAGTACCCGTCTGAAGGAGCCTCCCAGTTCCTAACATCTAGCAGTTCTGCTAACAATCTGGTGTGATCACTCTTTATCCCTTGAAGAGTGGCAGACTCCTAATATGGAATACACCTGCTTGTCCACTCTGGCTGAGACCTATATCTGTTATTGTGTTTAGCAACAAAGGGCTGCTGCTGATTACAGACTCAAGAAATACGGAGACTTGGGCATCAATACTAAATTGTTCCAGTAGTATTGAAGACCCTTGTACCCTAGAAAAGACGTGCAACAGACTTTCTCAAGACACTGGTTTCATAGAGATGCGAGGGCTGCCACCTTCCCGTTTTCAATGTGGCAGTAAATAGTAGGTTAGCCGGTGTTGTCCTGGCCCGGGTCTTTTCCAGATGGTGACCCGGCCCAAGTGTGGCAAATTCAGAAAAGCATCCGTGTAGCTTATGAGACAAAATTTACCATATTTATGTATCCCTCATAAGGGGACATTTAAATGGTTATCTGAAGTTTTTCCTTTCTTAAATTTTCGTTTATAAATTGAGAACACATCATTCGGACGACTTCAGGTGTTGTGCAATATGGGGATTTTTTTCTTTTTATCGAAATACATCTGGCTAAATTCATGTTCATGGTCGTCTATCAAACTGTTTCTCTTTGGGCACACTGATAATCTTGTCCATTACAACAGTATACCTGTTAAAATACGGGCCCGAATTTCTTGTAACCTTTCTACCCAGTTATTTGAGGCCACTACTTGGAAAAGACCCGGGCCGGGAGAGTACCGGCGAATAAAAAAAAAAAATTGAAAAATAGATTACGTTTGCTGCTGTTCATCATTCCGACAATTGTTAGAGGATATATGATTATTTATTTGTGAATATGTATATAATTACCCAGTTGTATTAGTCTAGATGTGGCTGAGGGAGTTAAGTCTCATCAGCTAAATTAATTGACCATGACTGAATTCGCTAGTTCCTAGTCTCCTTGGCCAGGCACACTTATTAAAGCTTTGTGTAGAGTCAGCCCCCACTACCACCTCATTCAGATCATTTAATTTTCTGAATCCCATGAAGACGAAGAAATATTGCCTAACATCCTTCTGCTTGAAGTTACCTGCAGACTCACCCGGCGGTCGTAGAGTTGTGTAGGTACTGCGTGTGTTTGGGGTGCCCAGGGCAGCGTTGGGATGAGAGTTGTGTGTGTAGACTCCGGCTTCCTCCTCCAGTATATGTGTCAGATGGACTGGCAAGGAGGCTGGCTAGACCGCACAACATCTCTCAAATGTAGAGCACTTGCTTCCTCTCCCACCCCTCCTTTCCTTTCCCCATCGACCTCCTTTTCCTCTTCCCACTCTTACACCTTCTTTATTACCTTCTACCTATTCCTCCTCCCCTCCTACCCCTTCTTCATTCACCTCTTCTTCTCTCTGTATCCTATGGTTATACATAACCAGATCATTACTAGTGTAACCATCTTAGCTATCAATATATCGTCTGCCTATTCCCTAGACCCATTAGTTCCTACAAGATGAGTATGGGGTGACAACCATTTACTTGATGCGTATGCGGCTACTATCACCCAGGGGATGGGTATGGTGTGCATAATCAACCTGTCATACTATCCTAGCGCATATTTCAATACCATATCATCGAACATGTTCTCAAATCTACTTCAGATACGACATCTGTGATGATAATCTTACTAGTTACAACCTTCATAACACAGAGATGGCCACCGATACAGAATAAAATCTCCAATATTATAATTATAATGACGAGGGAGCTCTAAACCCGTAGGATTATACAGCGCATGTGTGGAGGATGGGCGGTATATATATATATATATATATATATATATATATATATATATATATATATATATATATATATATATATATGTCGTGCCGAATAGGCACGACATGATGAGCAACGACAAGATGAGCAACGCTCATCTTGCCATATAGGACAAGTGAAAAATTGTGTATGCAATAATGCAGCTAAAATCATTCTGAACCTAACGAAAAAAATATAGTTCACTGTGTTTGTTTAGTATTAAATTACTGTAAACAAATCTAAAATATATTTAGTTGGGTTAGGCTAAAATAAATTGTTCTTGTTATAATAAGGTTAGGTAAGTTTTCTAAGATTCTTTTGGTGCAAAATTAAAAATTTTTACATTAACATTAATGAAAAAAATATATCTTTAAACGTATAAGAGAAAATTTTAGAAAGGACTTAATTTTAAATGAGTTCTTGCTAATTGACCAGTTTTACATATTCGGCACGACATATATATATATATATATATATATATATATATATATATATATATATATATATATATATATATATATATATATATATACATATATACATAGAGCATGCCTCTGGCTTTAAGAATAGTACTAACAGAAGAAAGAAGCAAATTCAACGTGGAAACAGGGGGCTATTGATTCATGGTTGGATGTGAGGTCAAGTACAATGATGAGACGATGTTCGGAAGTCTGTTAAGCGTCGTGGTAATGGTTCACCATTAAGATTTACAACGTGGTTCTTCGTGGTCAGTTTGGAGTCAAATTTCACACCCATGACATCAGGTACCAACACTCCCATTCATACTACTACTCCGGCATTATCATCATGGTGCTTAGATCATACCTGGAGTATACATGAAAAGGGTTTCAGGGCTCAACGCCCCCGCAGCCTGGTCTGTGACCAGACCTCGTAGTGGATCAGAGCCTGATCAACCAAGCTGTTTCTGTTGGCCGCACGCAAACCGACGTACGAACCACAGCCCGGCTGGTCAGGTACCATCATCATTTGTGTTTTCTCAGGAGCAAATGTTACCTGCCATCGGTTTCCCCAGGCTAATAGAGTTGTCAGCTGGTGATTAATGAGAGCATCTGGTATATCCTCTCTTGGATAAGTAAATGTCAGAGTGAAGTCATCTGCATATGCATGAGATTCTGGGAAGCATTGAAGAAGGTTATTGAAGCAGACATTCCAAGCACACTTCCCAATAGAATACTTGCCCCAATAGGATATCTTGTTGACTGTCCCATTGAGAACAACATTTGGAGATCTACCTTAAAGGCAATCACTGAGGACACGTAATGTAGAGCCTACAATTTCCAGGGCTTGCAGTTTTGTCAAGAGTGCTTGGTGTCATACTCGGTCGAAAGCACCAGCAATGTTCAGTGCTACTACACAGCTGACTTTGGATTCATCCAGTGACTGGTGCCACTTAGTGGAGAGGCTTAGAAAGAGAACAGCAGAGTAACCTTTTCTGAAGCCATATTGACGGTCACAAAAAAGTGAATAGTAGTCGAGAAACTCTGTCCTCTACCGTGAGATTATTGTCTCAAATATTTTGCCAGTGACTGACAGGAGTGACAGTTTACCTGGAGTTTACCTGGAGAGAGTTCCGGGGGTCAACGCCCCCGCGGCCCGGTCTGTGACCAGGCCTCCTGGTGGATCAGAGCCTGATCAACCAGGCTGTTGCTGCTGGCTGCACGCAAACCAACGTACGAGCCACAGCCCGGCTGATCCGGAACTGACTTCAGGTGCTTGTCCAGTGCCAGCTTGAAGACTGCCAGGGGTCTGTTGGTAATCCCCCTTATGTGTGCTGGGAGGCAGTTGAACAGTCTCGGGCCCCTGACACTTATTGTATGGTCTCTTAACGTGCTAGTGACACCCCTGCTTTTCATTGGGGGGATGGTGCATCGTCTGCCAAGTCTTTTGCTTTCGTAGTGAGTGATTTTCGTGTGCAAGTTCGGTACTAGTCCCTCTAGGATTTTCCAGGTGTATATAATCATGTATCTCTCCCTCCTGCGTTCCAGGGAATACAGGTTTAGGAACCTCAAGCGCTCCCAATAATTGAGGTGTTTTATCTCCGTTATGTGCGCCGTGAAAGTTCTCTGTACATTTTCTAGGTCGGCAATTTCACCTGCCTTGAAAGGTGCTGTTTGTGTGCAGCAATATTCCAGCCTAGATAGAACAAGTGACCTGAAGAGTGTCATCATGGGCTTGGCCTCCCTAGTTTTGAAGGTTCTCATTATCCATCCTGTCATTTTTCTAGCAGATGCGATTGATACAATGTTATGGTCCTTGAAGGTGAGATCCTCCGACATGATCACTCCCAGGTCTTTGACGTTGGTGTTTCGCTCTATTTTGTGGCCAGAATTTGTTTTGTACTCTGATGAAGATTTAATTTCCTCATGTTTACCATATCTGGTCAGCAGTTGCTGATTTCTGCTCTGCTCTTCTTTTTGTAAACAGGGACTACATTTGCCTCTTTCCACAGAGAGGGCCATTTACACTGTACTAGGCAGTGCTGATAGATACGAGTTAGAGGTGCTGCTAGCTGGTCTGTACATCTATTCAGCAATTCTGGGTTCAACTTGTCTGCACCTACAGCCTTTTCTTGGTCCAGAGATTTAAGAAGATACACCTCCTCCTCCTGCCTTATTGTCACCACTAACGGCTGTGACACAGTTGCTGCAGCTAGCCAAGGAGGGTCCCTTGCTGGGTCACGAACTTGTATCTTGGAAGCAAAGTTTTCGACAAAGAGATCAGCTTTTTCTTGACCGCTAGTAGAGATGATCTCTCTCTCTCTCTCTCTCTCTCCCTCACTCTCTCTCTCTCTCTCTCTCTCTCTCTCTCTCTCTCTCTCTCTCTCTCTCCCTCTCCCTCTCCCTCTCTCTCTCTCTCTCTCTCTCTCTCTTTGTCACTCAATACATATATAATTATTTGTATATCTTATAAAGAAAAATTGTAGCGTATCATGCAATGGTTGCCAGTGTTACCAACGATAATGTTACTGACGATAATGTTACCAACGATAATGTTACCAACGATAGTGTTACCAACGATAATGTTACCAACGATAATGTTACCAACGATAATGTTACCAACGATAATGTTACCAACGATAATGTTACCAACGATAATGTTACCAACGATAATGTTACCAACGATAATGTTACCAACGATAATGTTACCAACGATAATGTTACCAACGATAATGTTACTGACGATAATGTTACCAACGATAATGTTACCAACGATAATGTTACTGACGATAATGTTACCGATGATAATGTTACCAACGATAATGTTACCAACGATAATGTTACCGATGATAATGTTACCGATGATAATGTTACCGATGATAATGTTACCAACGATAATGTTACCAACGATAATGTTACCGATGATAATGTTACCAACGATAATGTTACCGATGATAATGTTACCAACGATAATGTTACCAACGATAATGTTACCAACGATAATGTTACCGATGATAATGTTACCAACGATAATGTTACCAACGATAATGTTACCGATGATGTTACCAACGATAATGTTACCAACGATAATGTTACCGATGATGTTACCAACGATAATGTTACCAACGATAATGTTACCAACGATAATGTTACCAACGATAATGTTACCAACGATAATGTTACCAACGATAATGTTACCAACGATAATGTTACCAACGATAATGTTACCAACGATAATGTTACCGATGATGTTACCAACGATAATGTTACCAACGATAATGTTACCGATGATAATGTTACCAACGATAATGTTACCAACGATAATGTTACCAACGATAATGTTACCAACGATAATGTTACCAACGATAATGTTACCAACGATAATGTTACCAACGATAATGTTACCAACGATAATGTTACCGATGATAATGTTACCAACGATAATGTTACCAACGATAATGTTACCAACGATAATGTTACCAACGATAATGTTACCAACGATAATGTTACCAACGATAATGTTACCAACGATAATGTTACTGACGATAATGTTACCAACGATAATGTTACCGATGATAATGTTACCAACGATAATGTTACCAACGATAATGTTACCAACGATAATGTTACCAACGATAATGTTACCGACGATAATGTTACCAACGATAATGTTACCAACGATAATGTTACCAACGATAATGTTACCAACGATAATGTTACCGACGACAATGTTACCAACGATAATGTTACCAACGATAATGTTACCAACGATAATGTTACCAACGATAATGTTACCAACGATAATGTTACCAACGATAATGTTACCGACGACAATGTTACCAACGATAATGTTACCAACGATAATGTTACCAACGATAATGTTACCAACGATAATGTTACCAACGATAATGTTACCAACGATAATGTTACCAACGATAATGTTACCAACGATAATGTTACCAACGATAATGTTACCAACGATAATGTTACCAACGATAATGTTACCAACGATAATGTTACCAACGATAATGTTACCAACGATAATGTTACCAACGATAATGTTACCGACGACAATGTTACCAACGATAATGTTACCGATGATACTGTTACCAACGATAATGTTACCAACGATAATGTTACCGATGATAATGTTACCAACGATAATGTTACCGACGATAATGTTACCAACGATAATGTTACCAAAGATAATGTTACCAACGATAATGTTACCAACGATAATGTTACCAACGATAATGTTACCAACGATAATGTTACCAACGATAATGTTATTAACGATAATGTTACCAACGATAATGTTACCGATGATAATGTTACCAACGATAATGTTACCAACGATAATGTTACCAACGATAATGTTACCGACGATAATGTTACCGACGACAATGTTACCAACGATAATGTTACCGATGATACTGTTACCAACGATAATGTTACCAACGATAATGTTACCGATGATAATGTTACCAACGATAATGTTACCAACGATAATGTTACCAACGATAATGTTACCAACGATAATGTTACCAACGATAATGTTATCAACGATAATGTTACCAACGATAATGTTACCAACGATAATGTTACCAACGATAATGTTACCAACGATAATGTTACCAACGATAATGTTACCAACGATAATGTTACCAACGATAATGTTACCAACGATAATGTTACCAACGATAATGTTACCAACGATAATGAACATTAAAATGGTATAAAATACCGACAGGTTGTTAGGTAAGACACATATGCAACAGTTAGGTATCTTTATTATGAAACGTTTCGCCTACACAGTAGGCTTCTTCAGTCAAGTACAGAAAAGTTGATAGAAGCAGAAGATACTTGAAGACGATGTAATCAGTCCATCACCCTTAAAGTATTGAGGTGGTCAGTCCCTCAGTCTGGAGAAGAGCATTGTTCCATAGTATGAAACAATATGGAGATGAAGTGACAGAATGGAGCTTTTTTATAGCGCCAAGAGGTGAGACGTAGGCCACTAGGAGAGGTAAGAACTCAGATGCTGATAGGTCAGGTCCCTCTCAAATCCAGCCGCTCTCACTAGTGGAAGTTGTCGAAGTTGATTGCAGGTCTGTACCAAGATACCCTTGCTTCTATCAACTTTTCTGTACTTGACTGAAGAAGCCTACTGTGTAGGCGAAACGTTTCATAATAAAGATACCTAACTGTTGCATATGTGTCTTACCTAACAACCTGTCGGTATTTTATACCATTTTAATGTTCAATCTGTCAGACACTGCAACACAAGGGTATCTTGGTACAGACCTGCAATCAACTTCGACAACTTCCACTAGTGAGAGCGGCTGGATTTGAGAGGGACCTGACCTTTCAACATCTGAGTTCTTACCTCTCCTAGTGGCCTACGTCTCACCTCTTGGCGCTATAAAAAGCTCCATTCTGTCACTTCATCTCCATATTGTTTCATACTATGGAACAATGCTCTTCTCCAGACTGAGGGACTGACCACCTCAATACTTTAAGGGTGATGGACTGATTACATCGTCTTCAAGTATCTTCTGCTTCTATCAACTTTTCTGTACTTGACTGAAGAAGCCTACTGTGTAGGCGAAACGTTTCATAATAAAGATACCTAACTGTTGCATATGTGTCTTACCTAACAACCTGTCGGTATTTTATACCATTTTAATGTTCAATCTGTCAGACACTGCAACACAAGGGTATCTTGGTACAGACCTGCAATCAACTTCGACAACTTCCACTAGTGAGAGCGGCTGGATTTGAGAGGGACCTGACCTTTCAACATCTGAGTTCTTACCTCTCCTAGTGGCCTACGTCTCACCTCTTGGCGCTATAAAAAGCTCCATTCTGTCACTTCATCTCCATATTGTTTCATACTATGGAACAATGCTCTTCTCCAGACTGAGGGACTGACCACCTCAATACTTTAAGGGTGATGGACTGATTACATCGTCTTCAAGTATCTTCTGCTTCTATCAACTTTTCTGTACTTGACTGAAGAAGCCTACTGTGTAGGCGAAACGTTTCATAATAAAGATACCTAACTGTTGCATATGTGTCTTACCTAACAACCTGTCGGTATTTTATACCATTTTAATGTTCAATCTGTCAGACACTGCAACACAAGGGTATCTTGGTACAGACCTGCAATCAACTTCGACAACTTCCACTAGTGAGAGCGGCTGGATTTGAGAGGGACCTGACCTTTCAACATCTGAGTTCTTACCTCTCCTAGTGGCCTACGTCTCACCTCTTGGCGCTATAAAAAGCTCCATTCTGTCACTTCATCTCCATATTGTTTCATACTATGGAACAATGCTCTTCTCCAGACTGAGGGACTGACCACCTCAATACTTTAAGGGTGATGGACTGATTACATCGTCTTCAAGTATCTTCTGCTTCTATCAACTTTTCTGTACTTGACTGAAGAAGCCTACTGTGTAGGCGAAACGTTTCATAATAAAGATACCTAACTGTTGCATATGTGTCTTACCTAACAACCAACGGTAATGTTACCAACGATAATGTTATTAACGATAATGTTACCAACGATAATGTTACTGACGATAATGTTACCAACGATAATGTTACCAAAGATAATGTTACCAAAGATAATGTTACCAACGATAATGTTACCAACGATAATGTTACCAACGATAATGTTATTAACGATAATGTTACCAACGATAATGTTACCAACGATAATGTTACTGA
>NW_027195308.1:205000-226373 GCF_038502225.1 Cherax quadricarinatus
TTTTTTATTTCTCTATTTAACTGAATATATCGATTTCTTAATTGCCCCTCTCCTCTTTTGATTTGCCTATATATGCCTCTCTTTTGACCAATCAGATATTTTAATCTATTGTTCATCCATTTAGGATCATTTTTGTTTGATCTGATTTCCCTATTTGGAACATAATTTGACTGAGCAGCTAGAACTATGCCCTGGAAAGCATCATATCGGCAACCATCACCACCTACCTGACCCTTAGTCAGGTCATTCCAGTTCAGCCCACCTAAGTAATTTTTCAGTCCTATGAAATCAGCCAAGCGAAAGTCAGGGACGGAGACTTGATTGCCATTATTAGGGGAATTCCATGATATATTAAAACTGAGTGATTTGTGATCACTTTCCCCAAGCTCATCATTAACCTCAAGATTATTAATTAGTGTTTCCCTACTGGCAAGAACCAAGTCAAGGAGGTTATTTCCTCTAGTTGGCTCTGTCACAAACTGTTTTAAAAAACAATCCTGGATCGTATCAAGAGAGTCACCTGACTCTAAATTTCCTGTCAAATTGCTCCAGTCGATCTGTCTATAGTTGAAATCTCCCATTAGCACAACATTTTCGTATGTAGATGCCTTACGAATTTCGTCCCATAGAAGTTTACTGCACTCCCTTTCAAGATTTGGGGCCCTGTGAATCACACCCAAAATTAGTTTTTATAGGCCCTCGAGAAGCTGTAACCAAACAGATTCAGTGGCTGACGCTTCTACTTTTATATCTTGTCTAACACAACAATTTAAATTGTCTCTGACGTACATCGCTACTCCACCACCCTTCCTGTTGACCCTGTCAGTGTGGAATAATTTATAGCCTTGTATGTGACATTCAGAGGGCATCTCTCTATCTTTCAGATTGAGCCAGGTCTCTGTTATAGCAATAATATCTATGTTTCCTGCACTTGCAATTAATCTTAGCTCATCTATCTTATTTCTTACACTCCTGCTATTAGTATAGTAAACCTTAAGGGAGCTAGTCCCTTGCTGTCCTCTGCTGTCCCCCTTTGTTTGCTGACCTGATCTATTGTCTTTATTTATAACTTCATGCTGAATGCTTTTTATACATTTACTGATTCCAACCCTAGTGTTGCAACCTGCTTGTTTCCCACACACACCCATACCTCTATCTTCTATCAGTTTAAAATCATAGGCATTTCACCAATGGCCTTCTCAATTGAGTTTGCAAGTGCTACCACCCCAGCCCCAGAGAGATGTACCCCATCCCTTGCATACATATCATGTCATAAAAGTTGTTCCAGTTGTCAATGAATGGGATTGCAAGTTCCTTGCAGTATCTGTCTAGCCAGCAATTTACACCAATTGCCCTAGACAACCATTCATTTCCTACTTCCCTTCTAGGCAAGATGCTACATATGATTGGGACCCCTCCCTTAGACTTAATGAAATCTATAGCTGACCTGTACTTACCTAGCAGCTCTTCTCTCCTACCCTTCCCAACATCATTTCCACCAGCACTGAGACAAATAATGGTAACCTATGACATGCATCACAGGGTCACCTATGACATGTATCACAAGGTAACCTATGACATGTATCACATGGTGACCTTAAACATGTACCTGAGGGTGACCTATGACATGTATCACAGCGTGACCTATGACATGTATCACAGCGTGACCTATGACATGTATCACAAGGTGACATATGGCATATATCACAGCTTGACCTATGACATGTATCACAGCGTGACCTATGACATGTATCACAAGGTGACCTATGGCATGTATCACAGCGTGACCTATGACATGTATCACAGCGTGACCTATGACATGTATCACAAGGTAACCTATGACATGTATCACAAGGTAACCTATGACATGTATCACATGGTGACCTTAAACATGTACCTGAGGGTGACCTATGACATGTATCACAGCGTGTCCTATGACATGTATCACAAGGTAACCTATGACATGTATCACATGGTGACCTTAAACATGTACCTGAGGGTGACCTATGACATGTATCACAGCGTGACCTATGACATGTATCACAAGGTGACCTATGACATGTATCACAAGGTGACATATGGCATGTATCACAGCGTGACCTATGACATGTATCACAAGGTAACCTATGACATGTATCACATGGTGACCTATGACATGTATCACATGGTGACCTTAAACATGTACCTGAGGGTGACCTATGACATGTATCACAAGGTAACCTATGACATGTATCACATGGTGACCTATGACATGTATCACATGGTGACCTATGACATGTATCACATGGTGACCTTAAACATGTACCTGAGGGTGACCTATGACATGTATCACAGCGTGACCTATGACATGTATCACAAGGTGACCTATGGCATGTATCACAGCGTGACCTATGACATGTATCACAGCGTGACCTATGACATGTATCACAAGGTGACCTATGACATGTATCACAGGGTGACCTATGACACGTAACACTGCGTGACCTATGACATGTATCACAAGGTGACCTATGACATGTATCAAAACGTGACCTATGGCATGTATCACAGCGTGACCTATGACATGTATCACAGGGTGACCTATGACATGTATCACAAGGTGACCTATGACATGTACCACAGAGGGACCTATGCCATGTATCACAGGGTGACCTATGACATGTATCACAGGGTGACCTATGACATGTATCACAAGGTGACCTATGACATGTACCACAGAGGGACCTATGACATGTATTACAAGGTGACCTATGACATGTATCACAGGGTGACAGATGACAGGTATGACAGGGGGACCTGTGACATGTATCTCAGTGTGACCTACTACATCTACGACATGTATCTCAGTGTGACATATGACATGTATTGTGACCTATGACATGTATAGTGACCTACTACATGTATAGTGACCTATGGCATGTATAGTGACCTATGACATGTATTGTGTCCTATGACATGTATAGTACTTATGACATGTATAGAGACCTATTACATGTATAGTGACCTATTACATGCATAGTGACCTATGGCATGTATAGTGACCTATTATATGTATAGTGACCTATTACATGTATAGTGACCTATGGCATGTATAGTGACCTATGACATGTATTGTGTCCTATGATATGTATAGTGACCTATGACATGTATAGTGACCTATTACATGCATAGTGACCTATGGCATGTATAGTGACCTATGACATGTATTGTGTCCTATGATATGTATAGTGACCTATGACATGTATGGTGACCTATTACATGTATAGTAACCTATATGTATAGTGACCTATGACATGTATAGTGACCTATTACATATGTAGTGAACTATGATATGCATAGTGACCTATGACATGTATAGTGACCTATTACATGTATAGTGACCTATTACATGTATAGTGACCTATTACATGTATAGTGACCAATGACATGTATAGTGACCTATGACATGTATTGCCTCCTATGACATGTATAGTGATCTATGACATGTATAGTGACCTATGACATGTATAGTGACGTATGACATGTATAGTGACCTCTTACATTTATAGTGACCTATGGTATGTATAGTGACCTATGACATGTATAGTGACCTATTACATGTATAGTGGCCTATGGTATGTATAGTGACCTATGATATGAATAGTGACCTATGACGTGTATAGTGACCTATGGCATGTATAGTGACCTATTACATGTATAGTGACCCATTACATTTATAGTGACCTATGGCATGTATAGTGAACTATGACATGTATAGTGACCTATGACATGTATAGTGACCTGTGACATGTATAGTGACCTATGACATGTATAGTGACCTATGACATGTATTGTGTCCTATGACATGTATAGTGACCTATGACATGTATAGTGACCATATCACATGTATAGTGACCTATGGCATGTATAGTGACATATGATATGTATAGTGACCTATGACTTGTATTGGACCCTATGACATGTATAGTGACCTATGGCATGTTAAGTGACCTATTACATGTATAGTAACCTACGAAATGTATAGTGACCTATTACATATATAGTGACCTGTGGCATGTATAGTGACCTATGACATGTATAGTGACATATGACATGTATAGTGGCCTATGACATGTATAGTGTCCTATGACATGTATAGTGACCTATGACATGTAGTGACCTGTGACCTGTATAGTGACCTATGACATGTATAGTGACCTATGACATGTATAGTGACTTATGGCATGTATAGTGACCTATGACATGTATAGTGACCTATGACATGTATTGGGCCCTACGGCATGCATAGTGACCTATGGCATGTATAGTGACCTAATACACGTATAGTAACCTATGACATGTATAGTGACCTATGCCATGTATAGTGACTTATGACATGTATAATGACCTATTACATGTATAGTGACCTATGTCATATGTAGTGACCTATGACATGAATTATGACCTATGACATGTATAGTGACCTGTGACCTGTATAGTGACCTATGACATGTAGAGTGACCTGTGACTTGTATAGTGACCTATGACATGTATAGTGACCTATTACATGTATAGTGACCTATGGCATGTATAGTGACCTATGACATGTATAGTGACCTATGACATGTATAGTGACCTGTGACATGTAAAGTGACCTATGACATGTATAGTGACCTATGACATGTATAGTGACCTATGGCATGTATAGTGACCTATGACATGTATAGTGACCTATGACATGTATAGTGACCTGTGACATGTAAAGTGACCTATGACATGTATAGTGACCTATGACATGTATACTGACCTATGACATGTATAGTGACCTATGACATGTATAGTGACCTGTGACATGTATAGTGACCTATGACATGTATAGTGACCTGTGACATGTAAAGTGACCTATGACATGTGTAGTGACCTATGACATGTATAGTGACCTATGACATGTATAGTGACCTATGACATGTATAGTGACCTATGACATGTATAGTGACCTATGACATGTATAGTGACCTGTGACATGTATAGTGACCTATGACATGTATAGTGACCTGTGACGTGGCTTCCTGTGTGACTCAAGTAATGAGACGATTTTTTACTCCTTTCCTATTTTCTTTCTCGTGTGAACACTGAGTCAGCGTCACTTTACACTGCACTGAGTCAGTGTTCACGTCACTTTACACTGCACTGAGTCAGTGTTGACGTCACTTTACACTGCACTGAGTCAGTGTTGACGTCACTTTACACTGCACTGAGTCAGTGTTGACGTCACTTTACACTGCACTGAGCCAGTGTTGACGTCACTTTACACTGCACTGAGTCAGTGTTGACGTCACTTTACACTGCACTAAGTCAGTGTTCATGCCACCTTACAGTGCACTAAGTCAGTGTTCACGTGACCTTACACTGCACTAAGTCAGTGTTCATGTCACCTTACACTGCACAAAGTTAGTGTTCATGTTACTTTGCACTAAGTCAGTGTTCACGTCACTTTACACTGCACTAAGTCAGTGTTCACGTCACCTTACACTGCACTAAGTCAGTGTTCACGTCACTTTACACTGCACTAAGTCAGTGTTCACGTGACCTTACACTGAACTAAGTCAGTGTTCACGTCACTTTACACTGCACTAAGTCAGTGTTCATGTCACCTTACACTGCACTGAGTCAGTGTTCACGTCACTTTACACTGCACTAAGTCAGTGTTCATGTCACCTTACACTGCACTGAGTCAGTGTTCACATCACTTTACATTGCACTGAGTCAGTGTTCACGTCACTTTACACTGCACTGAGTCAGTGTTCACGTCACTTTACATTGCACTGAGTCAGTGTTCACGTCACTTTACACTGCACTAAGTCAGTGTTCATGTCACCTTACACTGCACTAAGTCAGTGTTCATGTCACCTTACACTGCACTAAGTCAGTGTTCACGTCACCTTACACTGCACTAAGTCAGTGTTCACGTCACCTTTCACTACACTAAGTCAGTGTTCACGTGACTTTACACTGAACTAAGTCAGTGTTCACGTCACTTTACACTGCATTAAGTCAGTGTTCACGTCACTTTACACTGCACTAAGTCAGTGTTCATGTCACCTTACACTGCACTAGATCAGTGTTCACATCACCTTACACTGCACTAAGTCAATGTTCACGTCACCTTACACTGCACTAAGTGTTCACGTCACTTTACACTGCACTAAGTCAGTGTTCACGTCACTTTACACTGCATTAAGTCAGTGTTCACGTCACTTTACACTGCACTAAGTCAATGTTCACGTCACCTTACACTGCACTAAGTGTTCACGTCACTTTACACTGCACTAAGTCAGTGTTCACGTCACTTTACACTGCACTAAGTCAGTGTTCACGTCACTTTACACTGCAAGAAGTCAGTGCTCACGTCACTTTACACTGCACTGAGTCAGTGTTCACGTCACTTTACACTGCAAGAAGTCAGTGCTCACGTCCCCTTACACTGCACTGAGTCAGTGTTCACGTCATTTTACACTGCACTAAGTGTTCACGTGACCTTACACTGAACTAAGTCAGTGTTCACGTCACTTTACACTGCACTGAATCAGTGTTCACGTCACTTTACACTGCACTGAATCAGTGTTCACGTCACTTTACACTGTACCGAGTCAGTGTTCACGTCACTTTACACTGCACTGAGTCAGTGTTCCCGTCACTTTACACTGCACTGAGTCAGTGCTCACGTCACTTTACACTGCACTGAGTCAGTGCTCACGTCACTTTACACTGCACTGAGTCAGTGTTCCCGTCACTTTACACTGCACTAAGTCAGTGTTCATTTCACCTTACACTGCACTAAGTCAGTGTTCACGTGACCTTACACTGCACTAAGTCAGTGTTCATGTCACCTTACACTGCACAAAGTTAGTGTTCATGTCACTTTTCACTGCACTAAGTCAGTGTTCACGTCACTTTACACTGCACTAAGTCAGTGTTCACGTCACTTTACACTGCAAGAAGTCAGTGTTTTCGTCACTTTACACTCCACTGAGTCAGTGTTCACCTCACCTTACACTGCACTGAGTCAGTGTTCACGTCATTTTACACTGCACTAAGTCAGTGTTCACGTGACTTTACACTGAACTAAGTCAGTGTTCACGTCACTTTACACTGCACTAAGTCAGTGTTCATGTCACCTTCCACTGCACTAAGTCAGTGTTCACGTTATCTTACACTGCACTAGGTCAGTGTTCACGTCACTTTACACTGCACTAAGCCAGTGTTCACATCACTTTACACTGCAGTAAGTTAGTGTTCACGTCACTTTACACTGCACTAAGTCAGTGTTCACGTCACTTTACACTGCAATAAGTCAGTGTTCACGTCACTTTACACTGCACTAAGCCAGTGTTCACATCACTTTACACTGCAGTAAGTTAGTGTTCACGTCACTTTACACTGCACTGAGTCAGTGTTCACGTCATTTTACACTGCACTGAGTCAGTGTCATTTTACACTGCATTGAGTCAGCGTCACTTTACACTGTACTGAGTCAGTGTCATTTTACACTGCATTGAGTCAGCGTCACTTTACACTGCACTAAGTCAGTGCTCACGTCACTTTACACTGCAATAAGTCAGTGTTCACGTCACTTTACACTGCACTAAGTCAGTGTCATTTTACACTGCATTGAGTCAGCGTCACTTTACCCTGCACTGAACCAGTGTTCACGTCACTTTACACTGTACTGAATCAGTGTTCACGTCACTTTACACTGTACTGAGTCAGTGTTCACTTCACTTTAGACTGTATTGAGTCAGTGTTCACGTCACTTTACACTGCACTGAGGCAGTGTTCACGTTACTATACACCGTAATGAGTCAGTTTTCACTTCACTTTATACTGCACTGAGTCAGTGTTCATGTCACTTTACACTGTACTGAGTCAGTGCCAGTCAGCCATTGAACAATAAGTTGAATTGTTCCACGTTACTTCTGAAGTAGAATGAAATGTTTGCAGTGACTTCTGAAGCAGACTGAAATATTTCTCCTGGCTTCTGAAGCAGACTGAAATATTTCTCCTGGCTTCTTAGTCACACAGAACACTCTTTCACAAATTATTTACGTCGATGGTTCTGTTCACCAGTCCACTGGTGCAGCTGGTAGTGCTGCTGTTGTCATACAGAGTGATGGCTCTCATAAAGAAATTGGAGCACGCATCAATAACTGGGCCTCTACCCTTCAAACAGAACTGTTTGCCATACTCCTTGCACTCAAATGTGTCCATGTATCTAAGGTTGACACTTTAATTGTAACTGATTCTCTGTCATCCATAAATGCTCTCAACTCATTAAGTATAAATTGTGGCATGCTTGTGTCAGAAGCCAGACATAGGTATGGTAAGATTGTGGACAGTGGAGTCAGAGTGCACATGCTGTGGATTCCATCTCACATTGGTCTTCAGATGCATGATGGAACTGATAAATTGGCTAAGCTGTATGCTTTCAAAGAGGGAGTAGATTACAATCTTGGGTTGTCAGTTAGCAATTTGAGGACAATAATACGAAAAGAACTTCAATTGAACTTTATTGACTTAAGACTTAGGGAGATTGACACCAGTCAGTCCATCTATCATCATTCCATCATGCAGGAGGAGCCACATGTCTATGGTGCATCCAACAAGATAAGCAGACTCTTGGATGTCACTACTGCCCGGCTCCGGCTGGGTTACAAGTATCTATGGCAAGTTAAATCACCACCACCAGATGTAGACCAAACGAAATGTAAACTTTGCCAGATGGACTATTGTCACACCTTGTGTCATTATGTACTGGAGTGTGATCAGATTAATGAATTTAGAGACAACTCACTCAGAAATGTTCAAGAAATGGCGAAGTATTTTATCCACAGTGGTATATTGCAGACCATTCTGGAGAAATACCCTGACTTTGCTAGCTGTAAATAATGCATTACCATGTGTGTGTGTGTGTGTGTGTGTGTGTGTGTGTGTGTGTGTGTGTGTGTGTGTGTGTGTGTGTGTGTGTGTGTGTGTGTGTGTGTGCGTGTGCGTGTGTATGCATATATTTGCACGCTCATATGCATGTGTCTGTGCGTGCGCCCTCGTGTGTGTATGTGTGCACGCGCGCGCTCGTGTGGGTGTATGACCCACGTAATATTTGTATTTATAACTCATTACAATTGTGACCAGGTGTGGACGTATCAGTGGTTCATTACTTTGTAATTTGTTCATGACTGTAACCATGTATAGGAGTGAGGCTGATTCATTACCTCTGTAACTTGCCATAATTGTGACCAGATCTACCTGGAGTTCATTACCTTTGTAACTAGTTCAGCTATCATAACTTTGGGGTCCAGTCCCTGGACCCATTATGTACCTTTGTAATCTTTTGACTACCGCCCACAGGATGGGTATGGGGTGCATAATAAACATATTAAACTAATTTCTGAAGTAGATTGAAATATTTCTCCTGGCTTCTGAAGCAGACTGAAATATTTCTTCTGGCTTCTGAAGCAGACTGAAATATTTCTCCTGGCCTCTGAAGCAGACTGAAATATTTCTCCTGGCTTCTGAAGCGGATTGAAATATTTCTCCTGGCTTCTGAAGCAGACTGAAATATTTCTCCTTGCTTCTGGGGCAGACTGATATATTTCTCCTGACTTCTGAAGTAGACTGATATATTTCTCCTGGCTTCTGGGGCAGAATGGAAAGTTTGGAGACTGAAGACAGGGACAACAAGTTGTCTGAGAGGATTCGTATTCAGAGTTACTCTTAAGATAATTAACTTTCTAAAATGTGTGGCTCGTTGCATTAATATGTCATCTTCACCTCTTAGTATTCTTCTTGTCGCCTAAACAGCCACATAACATAAGTGTACTGTATAAAAAAAGTCCTCAAGCTGAGTTCTAACTGTCGTTTCCACGTCTCTAAAATAACAATCAATGCGCCATTAAAGAGTTCTTTTATGAGTTAAAAATGTCACACTGAGTACAATAAAAGCCGGTGGATGTGTGAGAGAATCCCTGCGAGCACGTGACCCACGGCTCTCCAGCCGGTGGATGTGTGAGAGAATCCCTGCGAGCACGTGACCCATGGCTCTCCAGACGACCAGACGACCAGACGACCAGACGCATGACCCATGGCTCTCCAGACGACCAGACGACCAGACGCATGACCCATGGCTCTCCAGACGACCAGACGACCAGACGCATGACCCATGGCTCTCCAGACGACCAGACGCATGACCCATGGCTCTCCAGACGACCAGACGCATGACCCGTGGCTCTCCAGACGACCATACGCATGACCCATGGCTCTCCAGACGACCAGACGCATGACCCATGGCTCTCCAGACGACCAGACGCATGACCCGTGGCTCTCCAGACGACCAGACGCATGACCCATGGCTCTCCAGACGACCAGACGCATGACCCATGGCTCTCCAGACGACCAGACGCATGACCCATGGCTCTCCAGACGACCAGACGCATGACCCATGGCTCTCCAGACGACCAGACGCATGACCCATCGCTCTCCAGACGACCAGACGCATGACCCATCGCTCTCCAGACGACCAGACGCATGAACCATGACTCTCCAGACGACCAGACGCATGACCCATGACTCTCCAGACGACCAGACGCATGACCCATCGCTCTCCAGACGACCAGACGCATGACCCATGGTTCTCCAGACGACCAGACGCATGACCCATGGCTCTCCAGACGACCAGACGCATGACCCATGGCTCTCCAGACGACCAGACGCATGACCCATGGCTCTCCAGACGACCAGACGCATGACCCATCGCTCTCCAGACGACCAGACGCATGACCCATGACTCTCCAGACGACCAGACGCATGACCCATCGCTCTCCAGACGACCAGACGCATGACCCATCGCTCTCCAGACGACCAGACGCATGAACCATGACTCTCCAGACGACCAGACGCATGACCCATGACTCTCCAGACGACCAGACGCATGACCCATGGCTCTCCAGACGTCCAGACGCATGACCCATGGCTCTCCAGACGACCAGACGCATGACCCATGACTCTCCAGACGACCAGACGCATGACCCATGGCTGTCCAGACGACCAGACGCATGACGCATGGCTCTCCAGACGTCCAGACGCATGACCCATGGCTCTCCAGACGACCAGACACATGACCCATGGCTCTCCAGACGACCAGACGCATGACGCATGGCTCTCCAGACGTCCAGACACATGACCCATGACTCTCCAGACGACCAGACGCATGACCCATGGCTCTCCAGACGACCAGACACATGACCCATGACTCTCCAGACGACCAGACGCATGACCCATGGCTCTCCAGACGACCAGACGCATGACCCATGGCTCTCCAGACGACCAGACGCATGACCCATGGCTCTCCAGACGACCAGACGCATGACCCATGGCTCTCCAGACGTCCAGACGCATGACCCATGGCTCTCCAGACGACCAGACGCATGACCCATGACTCTCCAGACGACCAGACGCAAGACCCATGGCTCTCCAGACGACCAGACGCATGACCCATGGCTCTCCACCAGACGCATGACCCATGGCTCTCCAGACGTCCAGACGCATGACCCATGGCTCTCCAGACGACCAGACGCATGACGCATGGCTCTCCAGACGACCAGACGCATGACCCATGGCTCTCCAGACGACCAGACGCATGACCCATGACTCTCCAGACGACCAGACTCATGACCCATGGCTCTCCAGACGACCAGACGCATGACCCATGGCTCTCCAGACGACCAGACGCATGACCCATGGCTCTCCAGACGACCAGACGCATGACCCATGGCTCTCCAGACGACCAGACGCATGACCCATGGCTCTCCAGACGACCAGACGCATGACCCATGGCTCTCCAGACGACCAGACGCATGACCCATGGCTCTCCAGACGACCAGACGCATGACCCATGGCTCTCCAGACGACCAGACGCATGACCCATGACTCTCCAGACGACCAGACGCATGACCCATCGCTCTCCAGACGACCAGACGCATGACCCATGGTTCTCCAGACGTCCAGACGCATAACCCACGGCTCTCCAGACGACCAGACGCATGACCCATGGCTCTCCAGACGACCAGACGCATGACCCATCGCTCTCCAGACGACCAGACGCATGACCCATCGCTCTCCAGACGACCAGACGCATGAACCATGACTCTCCAGACGACCAGACGCATGACCCATGACTCTCCAGACGACCAGACGCATGACCCATCGCTCTCCAGACGACCAGACGCATGACCCATGGTTCTCCAGACATCCAGACGCATGACCCATGGCTCTCCAGACGACCAGACGCATGACCCATGGCTCTCCAGACGACCAGACGCATGACCCATGGCTCTCCAGACGACCAGACGCATGACCCATCGCTCTCCAGACGACCATACGCATGACCCATGGCTCTCCAGACGACCAGACGCATGACACATGGCTCTCCAGACGTCCAGACGCATGACCCATGGCTCTTCAGACGACCAGACACATGATCCATTTCTCTCCAGACGACCAGACGCATGACCCATGGCTCTCCAGACGTCCAGACGCATGACCCATGGCTCTCCAGACGACCAGACGCATGACCCATGGCTCTCCAGACGACCAGACGCATGACCCATGACTCTCCAGACGACCAGACGCATGACCCATGACTCTCCAGACGACCAGACGCATGACCCATGGCTCTCCAGACGACCAGACGCATGACCCATGGCTCTCCAGACGACCAGACGCATGACCCATGGCTCTCCAGACGACCAGACGCATGACCCATGGCTCTCCAGACGTCCAGACGCATGACCCATGGCTCTCCAGACGACCAGACGCATGACCCATGGCTCTCCAGACGACCAGACGCATGACCCATGGCTCTCCAGACGACCAGACGCATGACCCATGGCTCTCCAGACGTCCAGACGCATGACCCATGGCTCTCCAGACGACCAGACGCATGACGCATGGCTCTCCAGACGACCAGACGCATGACCCATGGCTCTCCAGACGTCCAGACGCATGACCCATGGCTCTCCAGACGTCCAGACGCATGACCCATGGCTCTCCAGACGACCAGACGCATGACCCGTGGCTCTCCAGACGACCAGGCGCTAAGCTGACTAGGCTCATTTGGCAACCTGTCTTCATTATAAAAATTTTATGACGTTGTTCTATGCGTCATTTTCTTAATGCTACCATGTTTTAAATGCTGTCCTATTTATTTTAGGTTAGGTAAATATATGTAAGATTACATAAAAATATAAAAACATATGATCAAAAAAATGAAAAAGCGATGTCTATATGTCTGATAAGAAAGTGGCTAAGAAAAGACAACCAGAGTTCAAATACGAACGTTTACCATTCACGTTGCTAAAATGAACTGTTTACCATGGCAATGTTATCTCGTGATAATATTGCTAAAATGAACTGTTAATGTTATCTCGTGATAATATTACCCTGGTAAACAGTTCATTTTAGCAACGTGAATGGTAAACGTTCGTATATAAAATATAGGGGGTGATAGGAGAAAATTCTCAAACAGCTTCAGGGAGAACCTTGAGTTTTCCCTGAAGCAAGTTTATTCTTTTCTCTGAGGATGAGGGTCTCTATAACAGTTCTAGAGATGGTACCTCCCTATATATATATATATATATATATATATATATATATATATATATATATATATATATATATATATATATATATATATATATATATATATATATATATATATAATATATATATATATATATATATATATATATATATATATATATATATATATATATATATATATATATATTATTACATAATATGGTACAGAAGATTTAAGAGATACATTGTTGATATAAAGGTGGCATATAAGGTACATGTTGTTACGTGTGTATCATCGATTATAAGGCGAAAATCTCATCCAGCTCATCAGAGCTGGGGCGTGTGCCCAAAATACAGCAGGCATTACCCCTTTGAACAGCCGCACTGAGCCGCTGGAACAGAAAACTAGCTGCCCTGGGATCCCTAGTTACCCTAATGAGTCTTTTTCCCAGCTCCTTAAGGAATTTAGATGCACTCTTTTCCCATGAGCCAAGGGTCTCTGAGCCTATGGGAACAAACATATAATGATGGGCAAGTTCTCCATATTTTCTAGACTTTTGGGACTCCCTGAGGCTGGCAGCTACCCCTCCTTCCTTCCTGGTGTATTGGAAATAGGTATCAGCCAAGGTAGATGCACATGTATAGTCCCACACCACCTGCTTCCCATCTGTCCAGGCTTGAAGGGTGACACCATCTGGACGCTTTTGGCTGCCATCAGATCTCCATAGTTGGGGTGGCTCCCCTACTGTTGGGCATCCAGCTGTTGATAATGTTATTAACCTCCTCATGTCTTGCAATCTTTCCCTCGGATTTACGGCACACAAGACCATGGTACCCGAATCGGTCTGCTGCTTCACTGCCACAAATACACCTGTGTTCGGCGAGAATAGGGGCGGCAAGACGAAGGGCAACACCGATGCGGATGGTCTGTGGGTATATATATACATATATATATATATATATATATATATATATATATATATATATATATATATATATATATATATATATATATATATATATATATATATATATATATATATATATATATATATATATACATATATTCGGCACGACATATATATACATATATGTCGTGCCGAATAGGCAGAACTTGCGATCTTGGCTTAAATAGCAACGTTCATCTTGACATATAGGACAAGTGAAAATTTGTGTATGCAATAATTTCGCCAAAATCATTCTGAACCTAACGAAAAATATATATTTCACTGTGTTTGTTTAGTATTAAATTATTGTAAAAGTATCTAAAATATATTTAGTTGGGTTAGGCTAAAATAAATTATTCTTGTTATAATAAGGTTAGGTAAGTTTTCTAAGATTCTTTTGCTGCAAAATAATAAATTTTTACATTAACATTAATGAAAAAATTTTATTTTTAAACGTATAAGAGAAAATTTTAGGAAGGACTTAATTTTAAATGAGTTCTTGCTAATTGTCCAGTTTTACATATTCAGCACGACATATATATATATATATATATATATATATATATATATATATATATATATATATATATATATATATATATATATATATATATATATATATATATATATATATATATATATATATATATATATATATATATATATATATGTAGTGCCGAATAGGCAGAACTAGCGATCTTGGCTTAAATAGCAACGCTTATGTTGCCATATAGGACAAGTAAAAATTTGTGTATGCAATAATTTCGCCAAAATCATTCTGAACCTAACGAAAAAAATATATTTCATTGTTTGTTTAGTATTAAATTATTGTAAACGTATTTAAAATATATTTAGTTGGATTAGGCTAAAATAAATTATGCTTGTTATAATAAGGTTAGGTAAGTTTTCTAAGATTCTTTTGGTGCAAAATTATAAATTTTTACATCAACATTAATGAAAAAAAATATATCTTTAAACGTAAAAGAGAAAATTTTAGAAAGGACTTAATTTTAAATGAGTTCTTGCTAATTGACCAGTTTTACATATTCGGCACGACATATATATATATACATATATATATATATATATTATATATATATATATATATATATATATATATATATATATATATATATATATATATATATATATATATATATATATATATATATATATATATATATATATATATATATATATATATATATATATATATATATATTGTTCTTATTATATATTGTTAAACTCGGTTTGTTTAGGCTAATGTAAATTAGCTCGATCGCTAGTACACTCAGCTAACACACTGAGGTCCGAGGTTCTAATATCCTGTGATACTGCTGGAAAACATTAGGGACGTGTTTCCATAAGACACCTGCTGTCCATGTTCACCCATCAGTAGTAAAACGGGTACCTGGGTGTTAGTCGACTGGTGTGGGTTGCATCCTGGGACAAAACTGACCCAATTTGCCCGAAATGCTCAGCATAACAAGCGGCTTTCTATATAGTAGTATGCCATTGATGTCAGCTACGACTGTATACCTTGTACATGTACTTGTAGTAAATAGAATTATTATTAATATTATTATGATCATATTCAACTATGTGCCCACAATCACACAAAAAATACCAATCAATAACTAGGAGAACTGGCCGTGATAATAGTATGGCAGAAATATGGATGTTGAGAAATGGTTTACCAGCTAAGTTTATAGTTTAAATATAGGGAAAACTTAGCTTAGAAAGACAGCTCATCGCCTGCACAGCCGCCCCTGCAGACGAGGTCATGAGAAGCTGTCGAAGTCACTTCACAATGGGCTGTAATAGATCATATTATGTTAATAATAAATTACCCCTAGGGGGTGTTATGTCAGCATATTTCATTCACTGATGGCTGACGTACGTACTTGTGTGGACTCAAAAGTCCGCTTATCACTGGGGTTTATAATAAGTGACTAACTCATAACTTCGACTCAACTGCGCAGTCAATAGTAGTACATCACGAGTTAGAACACTAACCTGGGTATATGTATCTGACCCATAGTTATACCCGGATATCCGTTGAGTTGATTGAAGAATAGTGTTCTTTGAAGAATGTAGCACTACACTCTGTTGTATCGCAACACTCGTTGTTACACTGTTCATCAATAATTGTTCACACCATAATGTCACTAAAGAAGCTGATCACACTTCTCTGTAAGTGTTTATCGTGTTTTGTGAGACACTTTGTTCACACTAATGCATGGATCAGTGTTCTTTGTTGGTTATCCTGACATCAGTGTGACTCTCAGTAGAGTCAAAAGTAATCTGACCTCACAGCGCCCTACGCCACTCCATGCCCCTCAACATAAAGGAAAAGCTGACCTAGTACTTTTTGCTTCCTTGCCAAATTTCCTCCATGAAGCAAAGCAGAATGCTTGACTCTTGCTGTGTTAAACATAGACAACAATGTACACTATCTTTACCATGGTAATAAAGTGGGAGCAGGATTTTCCTTAATTGTCCTGTTAAGGTAAGAGATGGACTGTCTTTTATTAAATTACACTTTGCAACACTGGAGTCTTGCAAGGAGCCTTGGTCACTTGACCATGTCGTATACTCGTACTGCATCTGGGATCAATTACTTGCTGTAGCAATAAACAAGATGCTTGCCCCCTCTGAGAGGGCTGGGCCCCTCAGGGCTGAAAGGGGCTGAAGGGGGCTGATACTCCCCTCCTGGAGAAAATTTCTTCACAATGGATGAACCTGGAATATAATGTTGCATTTTGCTCATAACTGATATTAAAGCTGTGTGTGTGGAGGGGGGGGGATCGTATTTAGGAGGCATGAGCATGAGTTTTTTTTTCCTTTCTTACTTTCCTCTATGGGTGTTCAGTGCTAGTCACGGCATTATGCCGGGTGAGCGACTCGAAATAATGCCGTGACGAAAATCAAAGGCCTAGCATACAGGGGGGTCTTTTTTCGTCAGTGTGTCATGTGGGGGTTCGATAACGTGGATGGGGTAAAAACACTCACGTAGGCTGGTAGTACATATAATTATAATGAAAAGTATGGGAAGCACCATCAGCCACCTTGCCTCTCTCTGCTCTCTATCTCAGACTGACCCACCAGTGCCTAGAGGGTGAGCAGTGTTCAAAAACATGCTATGGTCAGCAGCAACGTGAATAACACTCAGTGATTCACACAGATGGTTGGTAGCGAGTCATCTACTGGTAACTGGTTACTGGTAACTGGTACTACTGAGAGCTCGGCGACGCTAACGTATGTCGTCCCGACATACAGCTAATACAAACTAGAGATGGCAGGTGTACGGCTTGGGCTGATTCTATACAATGTCAAAGTACACAACAATTGAACATTATAACATAAGGAGAATATTAGAATGGAAGCTTACGTAATTGACTATAATGAAACTTACTGTAATGAAACTGTAATCATTACAAGGTATGATACAGCACAACTCATCGAATGAGACTCAACATTGGGATTACACAATAGATCGATCGATATTTATTCATGTGATCTTCGGATTCTGCTAGAATGGGTGTCATCTCCGGGAGGATCAAACTCTGCTGCACTGGCTAACTCATGCTGTATTTGAGGCAAATCTGAATTGGTAGTTACATATGATACTTGAGGATTTCTCGATACCTGTCATGTATGTAGGGAATAACGACATTCAGGTTGATCATCTGACTGAGTCTCAGAGGAAGAGAGTACAGGATCAGGAGGATTGTCAGAGTCTGTCACATTAGTCTGGGTTGGAGCATCATTATCATCACTTACTACTTCATATGATCTAAATGCGATTCTTTATACTGACCAGTACTAATTTCTCTAACTTTATACTTATTACCATTGATATGTTCAACTACTCGATAAGAACCAACAAACTTTTGATCAAGCTTAGGCATTGCAGACGTTTTGTTAAAGTTAGTCATCATAACTCTCCAACCTACTTCAATTTTGGACGGCTTTGCTCGAGTGTTTGCGACTCTTGTAAATTCTGATGTTGATTTATGAAGTGTTTCACGGATTCTTCTAAAGACGCTTTGAGCTAAGCTGGTACGAGTTGCTATGAAATCATTAGGGTTGTAATTTGGTTTCGGATTAGAATATAGCAACTCATAAGGCAAGCGTTTATCTATACCGTACAATGCATAATGTGGAGTGTCACCTATAGCAACATTGTAAGCAGAATTTATAGCACACTGCACATCAGGTATAACTTCATCCCAAGTTTCACTGTTGGGATTGATAGTGGCTCTCAAGACATCAAGTACTTTCTTATTGGTTCGTTCCGCTAACCCATTGCTGGTAGAATGATGAGGAACAATGGTGGATTTAGAGATCTTGTAAGGTACACAAATTTTCAAGAATCTCATTACAGAATTCACCTCCATTATCTGTTACTAGGGACTTAGGGGTGGTATGCCTGCAGATAATGCGTTCTTTAAACGCTTTAGCTACTGTCTCGGCAGTCTCATCTGCAATAGGAACTAACTCACAATATCTGGTGAAATGGTCTACCATAACACATAGATGTTTGTTGCCCTGGAGGGAACATTGGAAATTATTTAACAAATCTAGTGCAACTCTTTCCCACGGTTCGCTAGTAGTTGGATACACTTGGATTGGATTAGGACCATTAGCATTACCTTTATGTTGTATGCAGACATTACATTTCTTAACATACTCAGAAATGTCAGTTGCCATTCGAGACCAAAAGTATTTCAATTTGGCTTGTTTTATTGAACGATGCATACCCGGGTGCGCAGCACCTGGTACATCGTGAACTAGCTGTAAGGCTACATTCACTAGTGACTGTGGAATTACTAACTGGTATACCCTTCTGCTAGGAGTACCCAACTCGGCTGTTCGATACAATAATTCTTGGTTCATAAAGTCACTGATGGGTGCTGGTGGCTTCACAGTCAGAATAAAATCTTCCTGGAGCAGGAATCTAATCACACCAGACCACATGGGATCTGTTCGTTCTTATTGGAGGAATAAACAAACTCGGTGGAGTGGATGACTCTCCCCGGTTGAAAAAAATAGCGCTAACACGCAATATGAGCAAGGGAGAAAACGGATCTACTATCTCTCACTGCAAGCACAGGGGAAAAGAAATGAACACGGTCGACAATACTGGTATTCATTCTGAGTCGCACACAGTGACACGAGGTATCAACTATAAGGAGACTACACTTACAAACGTTAACAACATGTGAAGGTTACTCGAGAAACAACTTTTTACATTACACGGATTACCGTCAACGAGGATAGTATCACCATCTGGAACACTAAACAACAACACTCGAGTGAGTACACTAGCCACAGAAACGTCTTTCTGCAACGGCTTGTGGCATCAGCAAGAGATGGCATAACTCGTTGCAAGTAACGTTCTTCACAAAGCGCCCCCTGGAAGGAACGACTACTTGAACAAGTCGCCATCGCAGGGATAGTAGTCTCATCACCCAAGGTTGTCTGAGGTTCCTCTGAAACCCAAGGTAACTGTACACTATCCTGCGTGCACGATATTGTGGCTGGAGTCCAGACAGGAGTGACAGTATTACTAGTGCCTGACCGCTCGGCTACGTTAATAAGTAATTCACAGAGGAACTTAATCTGAACTTCACATTCAGCAGCACTTTAAGTCTCAGATACAAGGTGTGAGAACAAACACGTTGTCTAAGAGCTAGGTTGTCTTTCAGTCAGTAAGGGAATATTAGGACTGTGGACTGATTTATGTTTACTTGGACCGGCGTGGTACACTAAGTGAGCATTCGAAAGTGACTGGGACAGACTGTCAGTCGATAAGAAACTTGGACTGATGACAGGAGCAGCAGTAGCCTGAGAGGTCTGAGTGTCGTCGTCCACTAAAGTATCACTTGAAGGTATGTGAGGCATAATAGCAAAGAAGTTACACAAGAACAAATAAGGCAAAAATAATGAACAATAAAAATGATACAAAATGATAAAATTGAAATAAAAGAGATGTAACTAATTCTGCAGAAGTAATAAAAAGTGTCTAAGATACACTGCAAGAGGAAGAACAACTCAATGTAAGGGACTGCTGGCCAAGATAAAGAAACAATGTAAGGGACTGCTGGCCAAGATAAAGAAACAATGTAAGGGACTGCTGGCCAAGATAAAGAAACAATGTAAGGGACTGCTGGCCAAGATAAAGAAACAATGTAAGGGACTGCTGGCCAAGATAAAGAAACAATGTAAGGGACTGCTGGCCAAGATAAAGAAACAATGTAAGGGACTGCTGGCCAAGATAAAGAAACAATGTACGGGACTGCTGGCCAAGATAATGTAAGGGACTGCTGGCCAAGATAAAGAAACAATGTAAGGGACTGCTGGCCAAGATAAAGAAACAATGTAAGGGACTGCTGGCCAAGATAAAGAAACACATTGAAATTTACAAGTAAAAATATTACTGGAGGCTGAATTAAATGCAAAATGAGCTGTCTGTACTCTTGCTAATAAAGAAATTAACTAATAAAACTGTAAATCAATGTAAAAAGTGAAAAATAAAATCACTAAATTGCATACAAAGAGAGATAACTGGGAAATTTAAATATTTTCTAAGAATGCAGAAACAAAATTAAAATATAATGTAAAGACAACATTAGGAAAAATAATAAAATGAAAAACAGGACATTCAACAATAATGAACTGAGAATAATAATGGGTAAAAATATCAATAAAAGAAAATAATTCACTGCTGAACAAGTACAATAAAATAAGGTGTAGAAATAATCAATGTAGCAATAAAGTTACACTGCGAAAACTCAGGTTGAATAATAAAA